>NW_024087289.1:0-12500 GCF_009730915.1 Dioscorea cayenensis subsp. rotundata
TTTCTTCTTCTACTTTTTCCACTCTTCTTAAAATTAATTAATTAATTTATTTATTATCATTATTCGTATCTTATTTATTTATTATTTTTATTATTTTTTATTAGATTTATGGTTCTTTTTCTTCTTCTACTTATTATTATTATTATTATTATTATTATTATTATTATTATTATTATTATTATTATTTATTATTGTATTATTGTCATTTTTATTTTTAATTTTTTATTATTTTACTATTCTTGTCTTGTGCTGATATTATTATTATTTTATTTTTATTATTATTATTAATTAGTATTATGTTTTTTTATTATATTTATTCTTCTTTTTCTTCTTATTGTTATTATTATTATTATTATTTAATATTAATATTCATATATATTATATTTATTCTTATTCTTCTCGATCTTCTTGTTGTTTATTTATTATTCTACTTTTTCTTTTTCTTCTTTTTCCTTCTTGTTATTATTTATATTATTCTAGTTCTTGTTCTTTTATTATTTATTTATTTATTTATTATAATTATTATTTTAATATTTTATTATATTTCTTCTTCTTTTTTTCTTCTACTTTTTTCCTCTCTTCTTATAATTAATTAATTAATTATCATTATTATTATCTTATTTGTTTATTATTTTTATTATTTTTATTATATTTATTGTTCTTTTTCTTCTTCTACTTCTTATTATTATTGTCATTATTATTATTATTATTATTATTATTATTTATATTTTCTCTTCTTCTTCTTCTTCTTCTTCTTCTTCTTCTTATTATTATTATTATTATTATTATTATTATTATTATTATTATTATTATTATTATTATTATTATTATTTGTTATTCTTCTTAAATATTTATTATTTTTCTTATATTTATTATTCTTTTTCTTCTTCTACTTTTTCCACTCTTCTTATAATTAATTAATTAATTTCTTATCACTATTATTATCTTATTTTTTTTATTATATTTATTGTTCTTTTTCTTCTTCTATTTATTATTATTATCTTTATTGTTCTTATTTATTCTTTGTTGTTGTTGTTGTTGTTGTTGTTATTTTATTATTATTATTATTATTATTATTTCCATATTATTTTATTATATTTTTGTCTTCTTCTTCTTATTCTGATTATTGTTATTATTTGTTGTTCTTCTTAGTTATTTATTATTTTTCTTATTTTTTATTATATTTATTGATCTTTTTCTTCTTCTACTTTTTCCACTCTTCTTCTAATTAATTAATTAATTTATTATCATTATTCGTATCTTATTTATTTATTATTTTTATTATTTATTATTATTATTTTTCTTTTTCTTCTTCTACTTATTCAACTTATTCTTCCTCTTCTTCTTTATCTTTTTATTTTTCAAATATTTATTCTTGTTGTTGTTGTTCTTCTTCTTCTTATTATTACTATTACTATTATTATTGCTATTGTTATTCTTATTATCAATCATTATCATCTTCAGCATCATTATTTATTTATTTATTATTATTTATTCTTCTTATTTTTTTTATTATATTTCCTCTTCTTCTGTCTCATTTAATTATTATTAATTACTTCTTCTTCTACTTCTTATTATTTATTTATTATTATATTTATTATTATTGTTATTATTATTTATTATTTTTTATATTTATTTATTATTTTTCTTAATTTTTTAGTTATATTTATGCTTCTTTTTCTTCTTGTGCTTATTATTATTTTTTCATATTTTTTATTATATTGTCTTCTTCTTCTTCTTCTTCTTCTTCTTCTTCTTCTTATTATTATTATTATTATTATTATTATTATTATTATTATTATTATTATTTATTTATTTATTTATGATTTTATTATTTTTTTATTATTCTTCCTCTTCTTCCTCTTCTTTTTCCTATTTATGTATTAGTAATTATTTTTCTTATTTTATTATATTTATTCTTCTTCTTCTTCTTCTTCTTCTTCTTCTTCTTCTTCTTATTATTATTATTATTATTATTATTATTATTATTATTATTATTATTATTATTATTATTATTATTATTATTATTATTATATTTCCTCTTCTTTTTCTTTTTCTTATTTATTTATTTATTATTAATTATTTTTTATATTTAATTATATCTCTTATTATTATTATTCTTTTTATTTATTATTATTATTTCCTCTTATTCTTGTTATCTTATTTATTTATTAGTCTTCCTTTTTCTTCTTTTTCTTCTTCTTCTTCTTCTTCTTCTTCTTCTTTATACTATTAATTATTACTTTTCATATTTTTTTAATATATTTTTTCTTCTTATTATATTTATTTATTTATTTATTATTATTATTATTATTATTATTTCATATTTATTATTATATTTCTTCTTATTCTTTCTCTTCTTCTTCTTCATCTTTTTATTTTTCATATATTTCTTCTTCTTCTTCTTCTTCTTCTGTTGTTGTTGTTGTTGTTATTATTATTATTATTATTATTATTATTATTATTATTATTATTATTATTATTATTATTTATTCAATCTACTTTGGTTTATGTTCATATAGGGATTCAAACACCATAACTACTATAAATAATAATAAAATAATTAATAGAAGTTCATGCATGCTAGCACTATTTCTTCTTTAAAATTAAGAACAAAACCCTATAAATGAGACTCAATCTTTTGCTAATTAAGATAATCATCAATATTTTTTATTATAATATTCCATAAGAGAGACCTATATTTCATACCTAGTTGAAAGTGGCACAAACTTTAGTGTCAATTGGGCGCATTCAAGACGCTTTGACTTCAGTTAAAGTTGCTGAAGGGTCTTCAGATGTTTGTAACAATGCTTATAGATGAAATTGACTCATCCCAAATGAAGTGTTTCTATAGTGTAACATGAAAATGAATACATCAACTATGTATGAATCTACCCATGCTAGTTTTCAATTCAAACAGTAGAAATGTATCAAAATATTAAAAATAAATAAATGAAATTGTGAAAAATGTAAGTTAATGCTTGTTAAGTAATTAGTTGATTATATACTTTGTCAAAGTTATAACTATAGATTAATTGAAATAGATAAGAAAAGTAGCTTAAACATAAACCCAAGTAATGTTCAAAATTTTTTAAAGAAATTAAACTAATCTTTGCTCTTGTTTATAAATGGAGGTTTTGAATTAAAAAATACATTAGATAATCTTATCACCGATTTGGTGAAGACAAGAGAGCAAGAGATTAAGCAATCAACTTCTCTAATAAAAGAAATAAAAAAATAGCACATATAATTTCTAATTTAATGAAAGCAAAACAAACAAAATTTATACATGCCAAAACAAACAACAATTAGATAATATTATTTTTCTAATTTAACTAGTAGTTAATTAAAAAAACCCTGAAATTCATTCCAATAGAAGTCTTTCGTCTCTTAAGAAACATTCTTCCAACGATTGTCCATTCTCGTCCATTCTTTCCTTAAAGATAGATGTGATCCGTCGAGCACAAACATCGAGAAGGATGCAAACTATAAACAAACAAAGATAATAACAACCAAATATAAAAGTTTAGAACAATAAACAAAATAAATTACTTGCATCAAACAATTACACTCGAAAAAAACTAATAATTTTTTTAAACTTACACTCCATTCACTAATTGTATGCCCATTCTCCCCAAACTTATAGCATGGTCCAAATTATCCAATGATGATGTTGGATTTCCACTAGCAGGTGTAATAGGAAAACCATCATCATGAGTAGCACCTCCACTAGCACAAGGAGTAGAAGTAATATGTCTTTGGAATCCGCCGTGTCGTGGAAGCTGAGCTGTCATCACGATCATCGTGCATAGAGGTAGTCTCTTGATGCATGGGTGAAATGATATGTCTAAACCGATATAGCATGCCTCTTTAAGTGGAACCTCCTCTACGACCTCCTCTCATCTTGCCTAAACAATCATTACCACATCGAATATATACAAATATAATACAAATACAAATTAATGCTATTATTATTATTATCATTATTATTATTTAATTTGATTGTTACCCATTTCGTTTATAGATTTACCTTAATTTATTGGCTATCATTTTTCAATTTCTACAAATTCATCATTTTTCATCCCCTTCATCATTACTTTCGATTCAAGTATAGACTCCTCTTCACTCTCTACTTCTTCATCATCTATTTGAATATCTACTCCATTAGGATCATTTAGAGACTGTACGCATCAAAAAAACATTGATGTGTATCAAAGGGGCTTCCATTTCATCTTGTTGAAAAAGGTGCTTCACATGATCTTGATGTTGTCCCGAGGAACTTGTTTAGGAAGCTCTACAATGGATCGAGCTTTCACTTTGAATACTGCCCACCGATCAACTTTATCACATTTTAAGCTAGGGTACGTTGTACAATTAACTTGTGTTGCTTGAGCGGCAAGAACAAAGGGTACATATTTATTGAAGAAACGCTTATAGTTGATGTACACAAGTTTATATTTCTTATGACATTTTGTTCCCGCATCTGGTGTTGGATCAAACAAATCACATTTAAACAAAAATGGTTACGCTTGATTGGTAATCCTAGGGTACTCTAAGCATAGAACCTCTCTTAATTTGCCGTAGTAGTTATTTTCATCTGTAGTATAGTTTGTGCCATTTATACATACACCGCTATTCATTGTCGTGATATCTAAACTTTGACTTGTTGAGTGAAATTTTATAGCCATTCACTATGCATCCATTGTAAGATTTATAGCTTCTCAGCTGTCCTTTTGACAAGTCTTTCAAGAATTGATTAGAAATATTTTTCGAGGGATCATGTGCAAAATTGTAGAACCACATTGCAAATTCATGTTCTAATTTCTCATCGATGTGTCTATCTTCAATCTGCGGATACTTTGAGCGTAACTCATCGACATAGATACTTCACATATTAAAAAAATAGTATAAAAGCAAAATCAAACCAAGCCTTTAATTTGAAAATAAATTGCCATACTTTATGAATGGTTCGACTTCTGGACAATTTAATAAAATGTATATATGTGCCGCCGAATATTCTTCTTCTGTAAGATACTTAATTCTTGATTTTCCTAATGCCCTTCCAGGATGTGTGAAAATTGATAAATTGCCCGGACATTCTATTATATCTTCTTCAATGTCAACATTACGTGGCACCTTTTGAAGCCTTGCCTTCACATGTGGTTTGAAATAATGTGTGCAGAATAATGATGCCTCCTCGACTAAGTAGGCATTGCATATGGAGCCTTCTACCTTAGCTTTATTTCTGACATTATTCTTTAATTTTCTCAGATACCTACAAAGTTCCATTTGTATATATGTAAGTGATAAACATTATTTATGTTAAGGGGATACACCAATAAATTATGTGTCTCACCTTTCAAATGGATACATCCATCGATATTGTATTGGACCCGCAATCCATGCTTCATAAGCCAAGTGCACCGGAAGATGTTCCATTGAATCAAAAAAGCTTTGAGGAAATATACGCTCAAGCTTACACAGGATTAAAGGGATTTCTTCATTAAGCCTTAACATATCTTCTTCTCGGATTGTAGTTGAAGTGAGCTCCTTGAAAAAATTACTCAATTCTGTTAATGCCCGGCAAACACCTAATGGAAGCAGTTCCTTGAATGCTATTGGAAGTAACCTTTTCATAAAGACATGACAATCATGGCTTTATAAGAAGTAGAAGAAGCAGAACGAGACAAGAAGAATAAATATAATGAAATAATAACAACAACAACAACAACAACAACAACAACAACAACAACAACAACAACTAACAATAATAATAATAGGTAGTACAAGAAGAAAAAGAATAAAAATAATAAATAAATAAGATAATAATGATAGTAAATCAATTATTAATTTACAAGAAGAGTGGAACAGTAGAAGAAGACAAAGAACAATGACAATAATAATAAGAAGTAGAAGAATAAAAAGAACAGTAAATATAATAACAAATAATAAAAATAATAAATAAATATGATAATAATAATGATAATTAATTAATTAATTAATTATAAGAAGAGAGGAAAAAATAGAAGAAAAAAAGAACAATAAATATAATAAAAAATGAGAAAAGTAATAATGATAACAATTAATTAATTAATTAATTATAAAAAGTAGAAGAAGAGGAAAAAGAAGAACAAGAAATAGAAGAATAAGTATAATAAAAAATAAGATAAATAATAAATAACTAAGAAGAATAACAAATACTAATACTAATAATAATAATAATAATAATAATAATAATAATAATAATAATAATAATAATAATAATAAGAAGAAGAAGAAGAAGAAGAAGAAGAAGAAGAGAAGAATAAATATAATAAAAAATAAGAAAAAAATAATAATAATAATAATAATAATAATAATAATAATAAATGAAGAAGAAGAAGAAGAAGAAGAAATATAATAAAAAATGAAAAAAATAATAATAATAATTAATTAATTAATTACAAGAAGTAGAAGAACAAGAACAAGAAAAGAAGAATAAATATAGTTAAAAATAAGAAAAAAAATAAAAGTAATAATAATTATAATAAGAATAATATTAAATAAGTAATTAATTATAAGAAGCAGAAGTAGAAGAAAAACAAAAAAAATGAATAAATATAGTAAAATATAAGAATAATAATAATAAATAAATAAATAACTAAATAAATAAATAAATAAATCAGTAAATAAATAACTAATAAGAAGAAGCAATAGACGAAGAAGAAGAAAATTAATTAATAAAAAATAAATAAGAAAAAGAAGAAGAATAGGAAATATAATAAAAAAATAAGAACAATAAATAATAATAATAAATAATAATAATAATAATAATAATGAATAATAATAAGAATATAATAAACATATTAAAATAATAATTATAATAAATAAATAAATAACAAGAAGGACAAGAACTAAAAAAAGAATAATATATAAATAATAATAAGAAGCTGAATAAGAAGAAGAAGAAGAAAAAGAAAAAGAAAAAGAAGAACAATTATAACACAAAATAAGAAAAATAATAAATAAATAAGAAGAAGAGGAAGAATAAAAAGAAATATAATAAAAAAATATATGAATAATAATATTAAACAATAGTAATAACAATAATAGTATGAAGAAGAAACATAATAAAAATATGAAAATATTAATAAAAATAACAATAATAATATTTACAATAATAAATAATAATGCATAATAATAATAATAATAATAATAATAATAATAATAATAATAAATGAAGAAGAAGAAGAAGAAATATAATAAAAAATGAAAAATAATAATAATTAATAAATTAATTAATTAATTACAAGAAGTAGAAGAACAAGAACAAGAAAAGAAGAATAAATATAGTTAAAAATAAGAAAAAAATAATAGTAATAATAATTATAATAACAATAATATTAAATAAGTAATTAATTATAAAAAGCAGAAGTAGAAGAAAAAAAAAAAAAGAATAAATATAGTAAAATATAAGAATAATAATAATAATAATAATAATAATAATAATAAATAAATAAATAAATAAATAAAGTAAATAAATAACTAATAAGAAGAAGCAGTAGACGAAGAAGAAGAAAAGTAATTAATAAAAATAAATAAGAAAAAGAATAAGAAAAGGAAATATAATAAAAAAATAAGAACAATAATAATAATAATAATAATAATAATAATAATAATAATAATAATAATAATAATAAATAATAATAATAATAAGATGAAGAAGAAGAAGAAGAAGAATATAATAAACATATTAAAATAATAATTATAATAAATAAATAAATAACAAGAAGAACAAGAACTAAAAAAAGAATAATATATAAATAATAATAAGAAGCAGAATAAGAAGAAGAAGAAGAAAAAGAATAAGAAGAAGCAGAATAAGAAGAAGAAGAATAATATATAAATAATAAAATTTAAAACTTGGTAACTGCTATCGCTATCTAAAATAATTATTTATGTCGCAAAAACTTTGCAAGTAAAATTAATACTTAAATTATCACAATTTACGCAAATGTGCCATCAAAATCATGCAGCAATAGATCTAAAACTTAGATTAGAAGAAAGAACAATTAAAGAAATCACTGCAATATGTTCATTTTGAATCATTTGCTTTTCATACCAAATTACCTTGCCACTGTTATTAGGACACCAGCAGTTATAAGCATTGTTACAAACATCTGAAGACCCTTCAGCAACTTTAACTGAAGTCAAAGCGTCTTGAATGCGCCCAATTGACACTAAAGTTTGTGCCACTTTCAACTAGGTATGAAATATAGGTCTCTCTTATGGAATATTATAATAAAAAAGATCGATGATTATCTTAATTAGCAAAAGATTGAGTCTCATTTATAGGGTTTTGTTCTTAATTTTAAAGAAGAAATAGTGCTAGCATGCATGAACTTCTATTATTTTATTATTATTTATAGTAGTTATGGTGTTTGAATCCCTATATGAACATAAACCAAAGTAGATTGAAACACTAATAATAATAATAATAATAATAATAATAATAATAATAATAATAATAATAATAACAACAACAATAAGAAGAAGAAGAAGAAGAAGAAGAAATATATGAAAAATAAAAAGATGAAGAAGAAGAAGAAGAGAAAGAATAAGAAGATAATAATAATAATAAAATAATAATAATAATAATAATAATAATAATAAATAAATAAATAAATAAATATAATAAGAAGAAAAAATATATTAAAAAAATATGAAAAGTAATAATTAATAGTATAAAGAAGAAGAAGAAGAAGAAGAAGAAGAAGAAGAAGAAGAAGAAAAAGAAGAAAAAGGAAGACTAATAAATAAATAAGATAACAAGAATAAGAGGAAATAATAATAATAAATAAAAAGAATAATAATAATAAGAGATATAATTAAATATAAAAAATAATTAATAATAAATAAATAAATAAATAAGAAAAAGAAAAAGAAGAGGAAATATAATAGATGATCTATAACGTTCTAAAAACACACATCAATGATCTATAACGTTCTGCAGCTTTGCGCTGCCATGCCATCTTGATAATAGATGAAATTGACTCATCCCAAATGAAGTGTTTCTATAGTGTAACATGAAAATGAATACATCAACTATGTATGAATCTACCCATGCTAGTTTTCAATTCAAACAGTAGAAATGTATCAAAATATTAAAAATAAATAAATAAAATTGTGAAAAATGTAAGTTAATGCTTGTTAAGTAATTAGTTGATTATATACTTTGTCAAAGTTATAACTATAGATTAATTGAAATAGATAAGAAAAGTAGCTTAAACATAAACCCAAGTAATGTTCAAAATTTTTTAAAGAAATTAAACTAATCTTTGCTCTTGTTTATAAATGGAGGTTTTGAATTAAAAAATACATTAGATAATCTTATCACCGATTGGTGAAGACAAGAGAGCAAGAGATTAAGCAATCAACTTCTCTAATAAAGAAATAAAAAAACAACACATATAATTTCTAATTTAATGAAAGCAAAACAAACAAAATTTATACATGCCAAAACAAACAACAATTAGATAATATTATTTTTCTAATTTAACTAGTAGTTAATTAAAAACCTGAAATTCATTCCAATAGAAGTCTTTCGTCTCTTAAGAAACATTCTTCCAACAGTGTCCATTCTCATCCATTCTTTCCTTAAAGATAGATGTGATCCGTCGAGCACAAACATCAGAAGGATGCAAACTATAAACAAACAAAGATAATAACAACCAAATATAAAAGTTTAGAACAATAAACAAAATAAATTACTTGCATCAAACAATTACACTGAAAAACTAATAATTTTTAAACTTACACTCCATTCACTAATTGTATGCCCATTCTCCCCAAACTTATAGCATGGTCCAAATTATCCAATGATGATGTTGGATTTCCACTAGCATGTGTAATAGGAAAACCATCATCATGAGTAGCACCTCCACTAGCACAAGGAGTAGAAGTAATATGTGCTGGAATCCGCCGTGTCGTGGAAGCTGAACTGTCATCACGATCATCGTGCATAGAGGTAGTCTCTTGCATCTGTAGGTGAAATGATATGTCTAAACTGATATAGCATGCCTCTTTAAGTGGAACCTCCTCATCGACCTCCTCTCATCTTGCCCTAAACAATCATTACCACATCGAATATATACAAATATAATACAAAATACAAATTAATGCTATTATTATTATTATCATTATTATTATTTAATTTGATTGTTACCCATTTCATTTATAGATTTACCTTAATTTATTGGCTATCATTTTCAATTTCTACAATTTCATCATTTTCATCCCCTTCATCATTACTTTCCAGTTCAAGTATAGACTCCTCTTCACTCTCTACTTCTTCATCATCTATTTGAATATCTACTCCATTAGGATCATTTAGAGACTGCTCGCATCAAAAAAACATTGATGTGTATCAAAGGGGCTTCCATTTCATCTTGTTGAAAAAGGTGCTCACATGATACTCGATGTTGTCCCGGAACTTGTTTAGGAAGCTCTACAATGGATCGAGCTTTCACTTTGAATACCGCCCACCAATCAACTTTTATCACGCTTTTAAGCTAGGTACGTTGTATAATTAACTTGTGTTGCTTGAACGCAGCAAGAACAAAGGGTTCATATTTCTTGAAGAACCGTTTATGGTTGACGTCTACAAGTTTATATTGCCAAATGACATTTTGTTCCCTATATTTGGTGTTTGGATCAAACCAATCACATTTTAAACAAAAATGGTTCGCTTGATTGGTAATCTCGGGTACTCTAAGCATAGAACCTCTCTTAATTGGCCGTAGTAGTCATTTTTCACTGTAGTATAGTTTGTACCCTTTATGCATACACCACTATTCATTGTGGTGCTATCTGAATTATGACTTGTTGAGTGAAATTTATAGCCATTCACTATGCATCCACTTTGTAAGATTTATAGCTTCTCAATTTGTCCTTTTGACAAGTCTTTCAAGAATTGATTAGAAATATCTTTGGAGGGATCATGTGCAAAAATTGTAGAACCACATTGCAAAATTCATGTTCTAATTTCTCATCGATGTGTCTATCTTCAATCATGCGGATACTTTGAGCGTAACTCATCGACATAGATACTTCACATATTAAAAAAATAGTATAAAAAGCAAAAATCAAACCAAGCCTTTTAATTTGAAAATAAATTGACATACTTTTATGAATGGTTCGACTTTCGGAAAATTTAATAAAATGTATATATGTGTCACCGAATATTCTTCTTCCAGTAAGATACTTAATTCTTGATTTTCCTAATGCCCTTCCAGGATGTGTGAAAATTGATAAATTGCCAGGACATTCTATTATAACATTACGTGGCACCTTTTGAAGCCTTGCCTTCACATGTGGTTTGAAATAATGTGTGCAGAATAATGATGCCTCCTCGACTAAGTAGGCATTGATATGGAGCCTTCTACCTTAGCTTTATTTCTGACATTATTCTTTAATTTTTCTCGAGATACCTACAAAGTTCCATTTTGTATATGTAAGTGATAAACATTATTTATGTTAAGGGGATACACCAATAAATTATGTGTCTCACCTTTCAAAATGGATACATCCATCGATATTGTATTGGACCACGAATCCATGCTTCATAAGCCAAGTGCACGGAAGATGTTCCATTGAATCAAAAAGCTTTTGAGGAAATATACGCTCAAGCTTACACAGGATTAAAGGGATTTCTTCATTAAGCCTTAACATATCTTCTTCTCGGATTGTAGTTGAAGTGAGCTCCTTGAAAAATTACTCAATTTCACTAATGCCCGACAAACACCTAATGGAAGCAGTTCCTTGAATGCTATTGGAAGTAACCTTTTCATAAAGACATGACAATCATGGCTTTATAAGAAGTAGAAGAAGCAGAACGAGACAAGAAGAATAAATATAATGAAATAATAATAACAACAACAACAACAACAACAACAACAACAACAATAACAATAATAATAATAGGTAGTACAAGAAGAAAAAAGAATAAAAAAATAATAAATAAATAAGATAATAATGATAGTAAATCAATTATTAATTTACAAGAAGAGTGGAACAATTAGAAGAAGACAAAGAACAATGACAATAATAATAAGAAGTAGAAGAATAAAAAAAGAGATAGAATATAATAACAAATAATAAAAAAATAATAAATAAATACGATAATAATAATGATAATTAATTAATTAATTAATTAATTATAAGAAGAGAGGAAAAAAATAGAAGAAAAAGAACAATAAATATAATAAAAATGAGAAAAAGTAATAATGATAACAATTAATTGATTAATTAATTATAAAAAAAGTAGAAGAAGAGGAAAAAAAGAAGAACAAGAAATAGAAGAATAAGTATAATAAAAATAAGATAAATATTAAATAACTAAGAAGAATAACAAATACTAATACTAATAATAATAATAATAATAATAATAATAATAATAATAATAATAATAATAATAATAATAAGAAGAAGAAGAAGAAGAAGAAAGAAGAAGAAAAGAAAAA
>NW_024087289.1:20000-24207 GCF_009730915.1 Dioscorea cayenensis subsp. rotundata
ATTATTAATTTATTTTTTCTTATTTATTTCATTATTTTTCCTCTTCTTTTTTCTTGTTCTTCTTCAACTTCTTATTACTATTTATTATTATTAGCTTTTCTTGTTGTTCTTCTTCTTATTTATTTATTTATTATTTATTATTATATTTATTATTATATTATTATTAGATTTGTTTATAATTTTTCTTATATTATACTCCGCTTCTTATTCTTTTTCTAATTTATTTTTATCAATGATTTCTTCTTCTTCTTCTTATTTATGTCTGATTTATTAATTAATAATTTATTATTATTATTATTATTATTATTTATTATTCTTCTTATATATATATTTTTTATTTATATATTTATCATTATTATTGTTATGTATTATTCTTCTTGTTCACTTTTATTTATTATTTCTCTTATATTATATTTCCTCTTCTTCCACTTTTTCAAACTTTTTATTAAGGCTCTGCAATCGATTATATAAATCCCTATTATAGTGGTTAGGGACAAATCTCCTCCTCATGATTGCCTTCATTTCATCCCAAGTATCAATCTGCTCTTTCATAATTCCTATGCCTACTTGTGATCATTTAATCCCACCAAACAAGGGCATAATATCAGAACCGGACTGATAGCAAGTTTAACTTGTTTCTCTTCAGAGTAATGATGACAATCAAACATTGACTCCACTTTTCTTTCCCATTCAAGGTAAGCATCGATTGGTTTTACCTTTGGAAAGAAAGGGATCTGCATTTTGACACTACTCAAGATTGTGGTCTATCCTTGCTCCCTTTGCCTCGCAGCTCTCCTTTTTTGTACTCTAGTTTCTCATCAGAATCTCCAAGATCACTAGCTTCGTCATCCCAACCAGCACCAAAGTCATTCCCATGTGTTCTTCGTCAATCGCCCCTAGCTTGTTGTCTAGGCAATTGTTGAGGTTGCCTTTGCTCCAATTCAATTAACCTTTGCCACCTCTCATCGGATTGTTCATTAGCATATAGTCATTCCAAAAGATTTCGTCAAGGATTTTCATGAACAATCTAGAGTCAACACTCATGTGTTGTTGTGTTCTCTGAATTTGATTTGGAACTCATATTGCTTGATACCCGAGGTGAAATCCAACAAAAATAATATCCTCACAGCACCCTTACTATGTTTACTCCTAATCGATGGCATTTTCTAGATACTGATCTCACCACTCAATAGTTTTCTCCTAGAGTTCTATATCAAACTTAATGATTCTTAACCAAATAATACTTGCGACTCAAGCTAGATGAAAATAAAACAAATAACGAAGAAGAAAACTAGCATCGAGGACACTCGAATAGATTCAGCAGAGTCAAGAATGAAAGTGAAGATGAATGAAGACAAAAAGGGTAGAAGATCAAACAAGAAAAAGAAAATGTATAGATCTGAACAACAAAATTGGATTAGAATGAAGATGAGCGAGACAAAAAGGGTAGAAGATCAAACAAGAAAGAAAGATAGATCCTGACAAGAAAATTGGAAAAATTGAAAGATAAATAACTCGAGATTAGAACCTAAGTTCCGATGCTAGATCGATGTGAACTCCAAGAATGCCAACTCGAAACCCAATGTAAGTTCATAGAGTAAAACCATAGAAAAACTAAATCATATTATAATAAAAGAAAATCTCGACCCTAGATTGTATTTTCAAATTGAACCAAATGTATAAAGAGCTTGGATGCCACAAGAAATTAATCTTGATAAGTTCACAAGTTCTCAAGAGAACAAGAAGAGAAAACTCACGCCCATACTCACAAATGAAAAGTTAAGCCTATATATAGGCTGCTTAGACACAAGAACGTGACCCTAATATGATAACATAACTTTTGGGCTTCAAATAAGCAATTCAGCCCACAAGAAATAAGTAATTAACCTTCCATGTCTTCTAATCACGTTTTAATACAAGCCCAACCCATAACACTTTAATTTGCCTATAAAGAAGCTTGTAAGACTTGAATAATGGGTTGCTTGTTAATCAGTCTAAAATCCTCAACAAATCTTCATGTGAAGCTTGTTTTCTTCCCAAGTATCCACAATGAATGCTCTAGAGCTTCCCTCATCCTCTTAGCTTTAGCTTGTGTAATTGGACTTCCATTAAATGTGCAAAGGATCCTTGGATGTGATTGGTTGTATTCCACCATCTTGAAGATCTTCATATATTTGATTCCCATTAGTTTAGTAATTTTATGACTTTCACAATGTCAAATTCTAACGTTAATTAGCTTCATAGAAATTAGAAGTCGATGTTAATTAAGAAAAAGATCCAAATAAGACAAGTGATGAACTAAAAGTTTATTTAATTATTTCATTGAAAATGTTTGTGTGATTTAGTTTTGAACAATGATTGGTTTCTATAATTAATGATGCTAAAGAACAATTGTCACTTTTCTTTTCCGGGTGTCTTTATCTTGACATGTCATGAACACATTTATTCTATCTTTCTTTTATCAACCTTATAGGAGAGTGCCCTATGCCATCCTGTCTTACTAACTTTGATCATGCTCAACAAATAGATGTCCAATACTTTAGTCTAAACTCACTATTTTCATTGACTTTAATTTTTGAAAATCGCACTTGAGAAATTTCATGGATTGCAAAAGTCTAATCTAGGTTTCTAAAGTCATAGGGCTCTGTTTGAATTAAATGAGTGCAAACCTTTGTTATGAATTTAGTGGACCACATAATGGGATTTGAGAATTTGATGGAGCATAGGGTTTAGATATGAACTTGGCGTGAGCGCAAAAGCCCAATTTAATTCTTGAATACTTTAGAATTCTAATTGGAATATATAAGACCATTAGAGTGTTGTTTTGGAATGTGAAGAACTATGAACATCGTCTCTATCTAGGTTTTGCAAAAATCGTAATGGACTATTTGAATTTAAATGACCACAATAGTTTCTTTTTGAATTTGGTAGACAACATATGCCTAGTGTGAGGAACATAGTAGAGGACAAGGGTCATATTTGAGATTTGAATCTTGAACAACTAAGAAAGTGCCATTTCACATTAGGAGGTCGAATTTGAATTTGAGGATCACAAAAATCTGATTTTGATTTTAATGAACTGTGAAAAGTTTCCATTTAAGTTTAATGAATCATGAAAGCCCGATTTTTGAATTTGATCAAATTGGGATGGTCCTATTTAATTTGATGAACCACTAAATTCTTATTTTCTAAATTTGTGAGATAATAGGATCGAATTTAAAACATGAGTAATGTACAAAAGTCCAAATTCACATTTAGAGACAACCGAGAGTCCAATTTCAATTTGAGGTAATATAAAAGTCGTCGATATGGGTCTATGCATAGTAAAAGTCCGATTTGAATTAGAGTAGGCTCAAGTGACCATGAAGGTTAGCTTTAGTAATAAAAGAAAATTGATTTGAATTTTGTAGAATGAATGAATGATTGTTTCGAATGTGAAGGACAAAAACGCTCAACTAGGGAAATTTTAAGAGTGGTTGATGGACTTGAAAGCCTAATTTGAGGCTTGAATAAGCCTCACAAGATTTGAAATTTGAGTTGTATTTTGGTTTTTAACCCTGGTATCGTGAGCTCAGGGCCTGTTCAGCCTCAGCCTTTTAGAAAACCATCAGCCTCAGCCCCAGGCTCCACCGTCAAATAACTTCAAATCTCTTCGAACTATTCGGCTTCAATCGGCTTTTCAATCATCAATATCTTCGTCGGATTGGGCGGACGTGCTCATTCGAAGTGACCGTTCGTTAAAAATTCAATATTTTACATTATAGCTAACCTTCATGGGCTCGCGAAACATTCGATCTGAACTTCCTGTCACGCCGACCCTGTCGAGCTACTATCGCCGCCTCAAAATTAAGTGACTCTGGATATCTCGCTCAATTTGGAGCTTTTCAATCCTCATGTTTTAAAATTCAGATCTCATCTCTCACCGTTAAACAAATTTCGTCGTTCCTCGGTAGCGGGACCATCTGACCATCGAATTAATCGAGCCTCATTAAACAAATGAAACACCACATTCATTAAATCAGTCAATTTTATTGATCCTGGTAAATTCGACACCTGAGTGCGCTGTGACCCATTCAGATAGTGTTTCCTGTCTGTGACCTCAGGTAGGCGTATATTCGGCTGCAAATTCAAAAACTGTTATTGATCGTTAAGTCCAAATAGATCCGCGATTTTACAGGCTGGATGGGGCTTGCGACTCTGGTCTTCC
>NW_024087290.1:0-34296 GCF_009730915.1 Dioscorea cayenensis subsp. rotundata
TCTTTAGCTAATGATATTAAGTATAGAGGCCATTATAACCGCTCTAAATCAATTATTTTTCTAATATAAAATTATATTTTAGAGACGGTTATAACCGCCTCAAATTTGTTCAATTGAATTATTTTTAATTTTATTTTCTACTAATAATAAATAAATTTGTTTAACTTGTAAATAAAAAACATGAATCCTTCAATACATTCAAAAGTATGCTAAATTCATATTTCATTGACTTTTATTGACAAGCTCAAGTGCAATGTATTTTGATTAACAACAAAATGTAAAAGAGTTTTTACACCATTTGTGTACTTTTTATTACAAAAATATGCTCAATTACACAAAGTAAAAGATTCATGAATTCTCTTAATCTTCAACCCTCTTGATCTTTAGCCATGAATTCTCCTACATAAGTAAACAAACATTATCAAATAAAAAACAATAATTATAATTAAAATCAAGTAAAAAACTATTAAATGCTAAATTATAAAATCTATACCATATATAGTTTGAAATATTTTTTAAACATGTTTCAAGTTTATGGTTACTTATGAATAAAATGATTTGGATAGAAATGAATGAAAATGGAAAATTCATCATTGCCTCAAAACAATCAGTCTTATGAATCAACAAGGATTGGTTCATCAATAAATCAATGCTATACTAAATATGATAATGATTTTTCTAATGCAACTCTCAATTAACATTCAAGGCAAGGACCAATCAATGTTACCTTGAAATGGCATCATCATAAATTTAGATATGAGGTCGGTGATGGGGAAGAGAAAGAAATGTCATTTATAGGAAATAAAAAGATCCTTTTCTTTTCATTGTTGAGATTGCCATAAAGTAAAATGCCATAGAGTAATGGGAAAGCCTCTATGACAACAAGTATTCCATCTCATGCTCGACGTAATCATGTTCAATATTGAGATTACACTATCTTCGTGATCGAGAAAGATAAGTCTTAATGTGTCAATACCACATCATCTATAAGTAGATATTACAAAGAAATCGTAGCAAATGTATAATGTAGGTGTAAGACTCATATGTCAATATTTAAAAGTTTTTACAAGCAAAGAAATGTAAAAACCTTATCCAATTCCATATGAAAAAATTAAGAGAGAGAGAGAGAGAAGACAAGAAACAAAGTGGCAATGGTCACAAAAGGGAGTAACTGCATTGAGAAAAAATAAAAATTGTTTTATCACCTCCAATTAATAGTTTAGTTGAAAAAAACCTTTCCAACTGAAGAAGCTAGTAGTTCAGGTTGTGTGAAGGACATAATAGGCTAAAGTTATAACTTTATCCGATAGGAATATTCGAATAATTACAAGCAACAAACATTCTACTTATCATGAAAATCACACTAGATGCAATGCAACATTAGTGAACCGCAACACATGAAATGCAAACAAGGCTATGAGCAAAGATCTTACATGAATTCTAGAACGAAGAAAAGATCTTGCTCTTTCAATAATGTGTGTGCATGCAAGCTCAGGTGTTTAACATAATTATCATTGAGCGAGATTATTAAATTAAAATTGTCCACCAATTAAAAGTTCATAATATTTTTGACATGTCTTACCAAGTAACTTGTAGACCAACATCAATGACCAAAAATACAACTACAAAATAAAAACAGGAAAGCTATGCATTTAAGTTCAATAGAGTTCAATATATATGACCTGAAATATAGTAGAGTCACTGCACTCGCTCTGAGTCCGATGATGTTTCCTTCTTCAAAGTAGTGAGCTCCCACCTGGCAGACAAATTGGGTACAGAACAATTAGGTAAATAGAAAAATTGCACGATCAACAATCAATAAGAATTGAATTAACACAAGGCATATCTATGCCTAAGAGATTTCAAAGAAGACATTACCACGCATTTATCGAACATCAATTAGTTCTTTCAAATATAGCCTAGTAAACCGTGAGGCCCAATACCCTCGTAGCCTACTTTTAATTCTACAACTTGCAAATCATCCTTGAACTCCACCTTCCAAATTGAACGCCAACTCCCATTGCTGGATAATTTAAACACTGATCAGAAAATTCACAAGAAACCAAATATATTCTCACATGTTTGTCTTATTTTATTTTATTTGAACTCTTTAGAATCCAAATACAATAAAGATAATCAAGGTATATTTTCTATCTGTAACATCATTATATTTGCATGCTTAACATGGCCGTATGGTAACCCATATTTTAATATCTAACATAACATGATTTTTGCATGCTTACAACATCTACAAGAATATCCTAGGGAAGCCACCAAAAACCTATTTCTTCAAGAAAGATTACCATTCCTAGAAATATACTATATCTCAATAAGTCCTCAAATAGAAGTAAAGATGGAGACTAGTATAAGACATCATAAGTTTTGTGGGTTGTGTCCGGCAATGGAAAACAACCACTGAGAACTCAAAGTGCACCACAGCCCCTCCACAACTTTCCTTTTTGTGTAATAAATCGCTGACAAGAGTTCCTTTTGGGATAAGTATCATCAACGCATTTTGAAGAGTTTAGCATCCAAACCGCTCCTAACATTGTAAGAAAGAAGAAATTACCAACAGAACACATAGTAAATAGATTTTATATAGACTTGATGCAAAGCAAGATGATGTAGACTTTGTAATCTATATGCTTGTGCATCCGCCATTGGCTAGTAGACTAGGTGATAAGGTACAAAAGGCCTGTAGAAGAGAAAAACTTTGGAGTTTTATAGGAGACTTATATTATTATTAAAATATAATCCCGCTAGCAGTAAAAGTTGATTGAAATATGATTCCTGAAAAGCATGCACAAAACCCTGTAAGTCCAAGCATGCGTACAAAATAAATAAATAAAATCATCGTAAACATTATCCACACCTTTTTGTTCGTGATATACTAGGACCACAACACCTTTTAGCTCATCCTCCCGCGAGAGAGATAAAAAGAAAGAAAAACTTAACTCCTCGCTATCATTTTGTGGGTAAGTAATAAAATATCATAAATGTAATGGTACGCTCGTAAGACAAAGTTCCAAATTAAAAATAAAATGGTACTGAAAAATATAAACTATCCCAACTATTTTAAAATATACATGCTATAATCATTCATTTGATCTACTTTGATTTGTCCCCAACAACACAAATGTGATGCTTGGTGGATCAAGTGCCTTTCCTTCGTGCCTCGCTTTTCAAAATAACAAATGAATATTATTATTATTATTATTTTTGAAAAAAAGGCGACTCAGAAAATTAACAAAAGTTCACCTGAAAAAGTAAAATTTAGCCATAATTGACAGAGTATCACACAAACATGTTGCATACCTCTAGAATAGCATGAAATTCTTCCCCTTAGCAATGACTAGTCTATCAACATCACTTGAATTGACAACATAAATAATCGCTGAGTATCGGGAAAGTAGCATCTCCACTATGGCCTCGCATACGTTAAAAAGCAACCTATATTAAGTTTAATATCCATGACCTAGCACTTAATTCCACAAACATTTAAAGTTTTTGCCTTCAACTCAACCACTCTACTTGATAGGCAACCCAAAACAAGTTTAATAATTACAACATTATTGTTTTTTAGGGTTGAATTTCTCACTAGGGTTTGGTATCGTTGGGAAAGGTCCCACTCTTTGATTGAGGTGTATAAAACACAAAAGATAGCCAGCTTTATTGTGACGTGCGCATGTAAAAGTTATACTTCAACTAATATAACTTCTAAAATAAAAGGTAACACCGATTAAAGAGAGCCATCCAAGCAACCAAGTACTTTAGAGTGCTCGCTTTGTAATTAAAAATGTATTAATAAATAGGAAAACATATGGAATTATATTCTTTCCCTCAAAAATATCTTATCATTATGCTTTATCAAACCACCACGTAATCCTTAGCCATATTGTTGATGTTAGAAAATTTTTGCTTGTGCAAGTATGCATGCGAGAGCTCAAAGAAATGTTGCAGTATAGCAAAGCAGTCAATATTTTGAGAGAAAATTCAAGTTTCTGTAGTTACCAGTTGTCCCTACAACATAATATTCATATTATAGCAGCTATTGTTATTTCAGTGAGAATACAATCCGTAGATTGCTTCAGACTTTGGTTAACATATCAACAATGTAATATCCAAGGTTCATAAAAATAGTTACATATGTTCTCGATAAACAGTGAAAACATCCGTAATTATGTTCTTTCCTCCTAACTAGAGCACTAGTATGCTTGTCCAATTGAAATCAGTAGATTCGGCTCATGCAAGCATACATGCAAAGAGCTCCAGAAATGATGCACAGATACCAATCGTCAAATATTTTAGAGAAAAATCTTCCTAGCTAGTTACACATTGTCCCGATATCATCGTGAATCATATTATAGCAGACTATTGTTCTTTTTATATAAAATATGAAATACAATCCAGATGAAGAATTGCTTTTCCATATTTCTCAACATATCAACAAGAGAATATCCCGAAGGCTCAAGAAAGAGATCCTCTAGTAACAACGCTACTCAAATTAGAAAGAAAAATTTCACAAAATGAACCACAAGTCCTTATAAATAAGGGATGAGCGAAAAAGAATACATGCTCGCTTGTTTGGCCACCTATTTCAACAAAAATATAAAGTTAGATGTCCTCAGAAGAAATAGAGCAGTGAGCATATACCCAAAAACCTAAATGAACAAAACATCAAGTGAGAACTACCTCAAAAACATTTTTTACATGAAAATAAGAAAACAAAAATAACTCTAGGATACACCACAACAGGAAAAAGCTACTATCTTCACCACATAATCCCTTCATATCATAATAATAACAAATTCCACTTAATAGAATACCAAAGAATTACATTTTTTTTAACCAATATATATATATATATATATATATATATATACATTCCCAATTTGCAAATGGGGTTTAGAATTATTTCTTCCTGCCATTCAGTATCACATCCTCTAGGTTAGAAAACACCACTTGTAACTCATCCCGAGTACAACAAAATTAAACAACAAGTGTTCATCAATGGAAGACCTACCAACCTGATTGCAATAATCAAACATGTCAGATTATGATGCAATGTTAAAAGATTTGCATGCTCAATGGTTTACAATGATCATACAGTCAATTGCATGTTCTAGTGAGCAAAAATGGAACAACACACTACTTTAAAATCATATTAGCATTAAAACATTTGTGAGTATGATCATATGTTGCAAATAGCGCTACTGCCTTCCTGCAAACAACTTCCTGATTGTTCTCCAAAATAGAAACGTGCTCTCCTGATTGTTCTCTTGCTTTCTTCCCCCTTGCCATGGCAAGTGGGGGGCACGCCCCTCACCCCGTCGTTCCGCCTGACCGCCCCCAGTCTTGGGCGCAAGTTGCGTCCTCTAACCCTCATTCTTCTGACACTTCCCCTCTTCAAAACCCCCTTCTTCTAGCCAAACTCAAGAGCTCTACCTCGCAATTTGTTCGAATTGATGGTGATGCCTTGGCCCGTGCCCATCTGAAGTTTCAAAACTCCTTGTTCGGTAAGTTTTTTGGCAAGCCACCTCCTTTCGATCAGGTAAAGGCCTTTCTCTCCGCTAAGTGGTCGCACTGGTGAAGTTCTTATCTCCGATCTTCCCAATGGTTTTTTTGCTCGTCTCGCTAGACTCCCATGATACTTTGAAGCATCTTCTTTGTGATGGACCTTGGTCAATTAATGGTATTATTCTTCAACTTTCTCCTTGGGAGCCTTTCTTTGAACTCCCTGCTTTTGCCAAGCTTTCACCGTCACTGCTTTGGGTTCGCCATACAATCTCCCTATCGAGTTCGGGATGGTAATTCCACGAGATGGTAAACCGCCCATCCGGGTAATCTTTTAAAAATTGATGAGCTAATGCCTTCTTTGTCTAGATCTAAGTTCGCTAGGGTTTGTCTCGGAGATTGATCCGCCAAACCCCTCGAATCGTGGTTTTTGGATTGGTGACCTAATCTCATCGTGTCTTCGCTGTTGTTCTTTATGAAAGGTTACCTACTTTTTTTGTTATTCCTGCAAGGCCATAGGCCATGGTTCTAAGAATTGTTCTCATTCAACGACAACCGGGGATGCTGGTGTCCCTCCACCCCCTAGCTTTTCGGGCGTGGGGCGTGGTCGGTGCCCAGAACCCCTTTGGATGTCGCTGACCGGGACACAATTATGGAACTAACTGGGCGGGTCCGCCCGGGCTCTCGACCGCCCTGCTCCTACTACGGTTCTCCTGAGGAGTCCGAGTTTGGGTCTTGATGCCGGTTTCTCGTCGTGCGCGGCTCGCGGGACGTGGTGGTGGTACTCGTGCCAATCACGTGTCTGATAGCGCCAGCAGATCGAGGAGAACTCCAGCTTTTTAGGAACTCGTAACTCCCTCTTCTCATGGGCTGGGTTCCCGGGGTCCCGCTTCCGTGGTAGAGGTGGGACCTTTGGAAACCGTTCCTTTCGTTTCCAATACAATAATACTGATGACCTCCCTATGGATGATTCTATGGATTCTCCCTAATCCGCCTGTTCCTACTCCCGACAAAGTCTGTTGCTTTTGATTGATGCCTCTTCTCCACCACTTGCTAAAGACGAATCGTCTTTTAATGATGGTGGCGCTCCAAGGCTCTCTCGCCACTCCTCCTTATGTTCCCCAATAAAGAAAAAAAGTCACACCTAATACCCGCTCGAGAACCCCACCACCCATTATTCGATCGTCCATTTCTCTCCCCGTCAACCCTCCTCTCCCTATTCCCGATTCATCCCATGCCATGGTTGTAGATCGGATCTCGCCGCTTTTAGCAGTGTGATCCCTCCGTGGATGGTGATAGCTCTGGAGGATGGACGCTCCGGTGAATCGACGATGAGATGCTCGGAAGGTGCAGGAACCCCGATGATTCAATGACTTTAGTGAAATATCAAGAAGAAATACGACGTGATTCGTTGATTCGGAAAAGTTCTCATGAATTGGTAGCATCCTTAAAGAAAGGGAGAATGGAACCAGGAGGATCTTCTTCCTGAGTGTTCTTCTGTTTCTTGCTAAACTCCGTCGCTCCTCTTTATTTCTTATGGAAGTCTTCTACACTTTGTCCTATGTTATTCTCCTTATTTATGATTATGATTAATAAAAAAATTTTGTGTTGGAATTGTAGGGGGATTTTGGCGTCCGAAACCTCCGCTCGTCTTTTTCATCTGATTCGTTCTCATCGTCCCCGCTTTTGGTTTTGTTTGGTTGAAACTAGAGCGAATTCTCCTCGTGTGGACAAATTTTGTAAGAATATTTCTCGTTCGTGGAACTGGACAGCTTTGTTAGCTGATGGCTTTTCCGGTGGTATTATTGTGCTTTGGCGTAAATCTCTGGGTGTTGTCTCTCCTGTTGCTGTCTCTCGCAGAGCACTTCATCTTGTCTTTTCCCCCTCTTCTTCAATTACTCTACTTATCTCTGTTGTTTATAATGCTAATCGCTCTTTCTTCTCGGAGAAACCTTTGGACTCGAGTTGTCTAGACTTGCTGCTTTGGATCTTCCTTGGCTGCTCGTCGGTGACTTCAATACCATTGTGAATCGCAGCTGAACATAAAAGGGGTTCTTTCCTTTATTATTCTCGTAAAAGCTAATTTCTTTTTAAATTTCATTGATTCTAATAATCTTTTTGATTTTAATTTCTCTGGTTTCAGATTCACTTGGTGTAATAATCAATCGGGTTTGGCTCGTCGTTGGGCTCGGTTAGATAGATGTTTAGCTAATGCTTCTTGGCTTTCCACTTTTGCTTCGTACTCTCTTATCCATTTACCTCGAATCTTTTCGGATCACGCTCCTCTTCTCCTTTCTTTTTCTTCCAATCCTTCTCGTAAAAATAATTCCTTCAATTTGAAAATTTTTGGTGTGACTATATTGGTTGCCAGGATGCTGTTCGGATTGCTTGGAATTTTTCCCCGAGTGGTACTCCTTTACATGCTTTTACCCATTGTCTTCATCGTACTCGTATTAATATCTGCTTATGGCGTAAGACAGGCTTTACTTCTCTTGATATTGCCCTTAAGAATTCTGAATCTGCAATCAATGGTCTGGAATGTTTGGAGTCCTTTGATCTGCCTGATGCATCTCTTTTGTCGGACTGGTACTCCAGGTATGCTTCTCTTCAACGCCAAAATTCCACCCGTTGGGCTCAACGTGCGCATATGCTATGGATGAATAATGGGGATCAGAATACTTCTTTCTTTCATAATCAGATTCGCATGCGTTCTCATTATAATTCCATTCCTCAAATTTTTGATGTTGATGGCTCTTCTGTTACTTCTAGAGATGATATTGAAGACAGGTTCACTGCTTTTTATAATAATTTATGGACTGACCCTTCTCATGCCAGTTTTTTGGATATTTTCAATGCTCTTCCCAGTGATCTCCCTTCAATTAGTGATTCAGATGGCCTTTTCCTTATTCGGGACCTCACTCGGGATGAACTTTATGCTACGGTTTGTGATCTCCCTTCTGGTAAGTCCCCCGGACCTGATGGGTTTAATGCTGAGTTTTATCGTTTTTTCTGGGCTGATATTGGTGACCATCTTTTCAATGCTATAAATTATTTTTTCACTAATTCTACCCTGCCAGCTTCCTGGGGTAAGACATTCTTTGCCTTAATTCCTAAGGTGAATAATCCTAGATTTGTTTCTGATTTTCGTCCTATCTCTCTTTGCAATGTGTGCTTCAAAATCCTCTCTAAGATCCTTGCTAATAGACTTAAGAATGTCCTCCCTTTGCTTATTTCCAAGGAACAGGTTGGTTTTGTCCCTGGTAGGTGTTCATTCGATAATATCATTGCTTTACAAGAGGTTGCCCATTCTTTAGAGCATGATATCAATGGCCCCTCTAGGATGTTAACTAAAATCGACATTGAAAAGGCTTATGATACTATTAGTTGGAACGCAATTCTTGCCACTCTCGCTAGAATGAATTTTCCTAACATTTGGATATCTTGGATTAAAACACTCGCCTTTTATTCTTCCTCTTTTTTCTTTTTTCGATTAATGGGTCGCCCTTCCCCCTGGATTTCCTCTTCTCGTGGGTTAGGGCAAGGTGACCCTATCTCTTCTTACCTCTTTATTTTAGTCTCTCAGAACCTTTCCTCTATGCTTAATCTTGCCCCTTCATACTAATATGGTTCATGGTTTTGATTCCAGACTTGCTCATAATTTTAATCACCTTATGTATGCTGATGACCTTGTTATCATTTCCCATGCCACTAGGAAAGTCGCTAGAAATATCAAACTTTGCCTTAATATCTATTATAATCTCACCGATCAAAAGGCTAATACTTCTAAGTCGACCCATTTATTTTTCCTACTTGGTTCAATCACGAGTGATATTAAGCATTTGTCGCATTCTTGATTTTCAATCATTCTTCTTTTTCCATTTACTTATTTGGGTACTTTGATTTCTCCCAAACGTCTTGGAATCTCTTTCTTCAAACCAATGGTAGATAAAAATTTCTCATATTTGTGCTAGATGGAAACATTGTCGGCTTTTCTTTGGCGACTAAATCTATTCTCATCAATTCCAATATTCTTGCAATCCCCATTTATCACCTCTCTGTTTATCCTATTCCCCGATTCCATCCTCCATGATATTACCAAGATTGTTAGGAATTTTGGTGCAAGGGTGGCAATGGAAAGGGTGTTCCTCGCCGTATCTTGGAATCGCATTATGGATCCTAAAAACTGAGGGGGCCTTGCTCTTAAGAACCTTTTTGATTGTCAAACATTCTCTTAAAGCTAAATTCATCTTTAAATATCTTAATGCTGATGAGTCCCTCTGGGTAAAAATTTTATATTTGAAATATGGTCATCTTAATTTTTGGAGGGATTCTTTCCCTTCTAAGTGTTCTTGGTTCTTCGGAGGGGCTTTTGCTCGGGTCCGCATCTTTTTCTCAAACCTTACTTCTGGATCAAAAATATTAATCCCTCCAATACTTCTATCATGTTTGATCCTTGGTGTGTTGACATACCTATCGCCTTCAAGCCTACATTTGTTAATATGGATCTTGACTTATTTTCTCTTAATTGGGATGATTTTTGTACTAATAATGATTGGGATTTTATGAAACTTTCACTTCTATTTGGTTCCAATGCTAGTTTGATATTTTCCAATTTGGGCAAATTTGATGTTAATGAGACTAATGTGTGGGTTTGGGCTCCTAATTCTTGCAACATTTCAATTTCTTCTTCTGTTTATAAGTTTCTGAATAGCAGATTTAAGGATCTGAATCCCTGGTTTGGCTGGAAAAAGCTCTGGTCCCTTAAAATGATCCCTCGTGTCAAATTCTTTCTTTGGTTGACCTTCCTTGGAAGGCTTTCTACTTCTGATTTCCTGCATTCTATAAATTTAGGTCCACAGAACTTGTGTATTTTCTGCAACTTATATCTTGAATCTTCTGAACATATTTTTCACACATGCTTTAAATCAAAACAAGTTTGGAGTATTCTCTCTAATTTGACTGGTACGCAGATTATGTTCTCTAATGGTTTTTCCTCTGGTGACTGGATTTTCTCTTCTAATTTTTCTACGAGGTTCAGAATTATTATTGCTTATCTTTGCTTGGTTCCTCCGAAAGCTCGTTGTGATGCCATTTTTCGTAATTTAACTCCGAATTTTCATGCTATTGCTCATAAAACTTTAAGTTATGCTAAAGAGAACTCTAGTGCATTTGGTAAATCTTCTGTCATAGAAACTTCTTCTCTCCAACTTCACTTGTTACGATGGCCCTTTCCTTTTTCCTTGCCTCTCACTCGGAATGCTCGAGACACGAGTTGGTTCTGGGGGTTCTTCTTTTTCTTCATCTAATTATACAATTCTCGTGCAGGGCATGCTTCCTCTTCTTCTCGATTCCTTGATTGAAGTCGACACCGCAAACTTTGGATCTTTCGCTATCTTGATCGCCGCTTCTCGCCTCTCAAATCCGTAACATTCTCATTGGTAATTCTGGTGTTCCAACTGTTCTCCAGTCGACTCAACATGCTTCTACTTGGCGCTTGATTCCTTATATTGATTCCATTAAGAGATTTATCATTGATGCTCTGGTTCTCCTCAGTATTCTTGTGATTCCCCGGAGCTTCGTTGCATCTTGCCTCCAAGTTTGCTATCTTTGGCCGTAATCTTCACGCATTGAGCCTTTTCCACTCGGGCCGGGACCTTCCTCAATGGCTTATGAAATCGTCTCCAATTCGAGGTTGTGTTTTTTTAATCTTTTGTTGTTTGTTTCTTTGGTTTTTATTGTTTTTGTTACTTTGGTTAGTTAGTCTTTCCCTTGTTTTTATTTAGCTCTTGTAATTTGTTTTCTTTTTTGGTTTGTATTGAACTTTTTGTAAACTTTTTTTGATATTAATAAATTAGCTCATCGAGCTCTTTCCCAAAAAAACACCAATATTAACACAAATATGCCTTTGTGAATCTGTGATGCAAGGAAAAATGGAAGTTTTGTTTCTTTTTTTTATAATAATATTAATATCAGTGCTGTTGAAGGGTTGATGACATAAATATAATTTTTTTAGGAGGATATATACGAATAATATTATTATTTTTATTAAAACATAATATTTTTTATGAAATTATGAGAGTATATGATCAAAGATGAGGAGAAGAACAGTGAACCTCGAGGGTGTTGCTCGCCGGCAGTGGTGGCAGGAAAGAGAGAATCCCAAATCTCGAAGAAGGTGGAGATGATGGCACAGTGGTGATGGTGAGAGTTGAGAGAGAGAAAGCAATGCAAGAGCTCTTCGAGATCGCAGGGCTGTACAACTCCTTCTCCACAATCATCTTAGCCATGGATCACCGGAAATCGGAGCACGGGTCGTCAGATTTCTTCACCATCACGAAGCTCTCCTTGAATGCCAATTTCTTCACCTCCTTCCTGAGGATGGCGTCGGATGAGCCGGTGAAGGAAGATTTAGGGTTTTGGTCTCATCATCGTCTCAATAGTTAAGGGTGAGAGAAGAGGTTTGGTCGAAGAGATCGGTGTAAATCTCATCATAGCTGGAGAACCAGCCGCTATCGCCTGAAGAAGAGCTGGGTCGAGGATTAGGTTTAGGGTTTCGGCCAGAGTCGATCTTGCGGCGAGGAGGAGAAAGCGAAGGGGAGTGGGAGAGGAGAGGGAGCCGTGGCGCTTAGGGTTCTGATATCTCACCGGCAAATGAAGAATGGTTAGGCGATGTCTCCTCAAGGTCGCCGCTCGAGCAAACGAAGAAAACCAGAGAACATTTTGAATAAAATCCAACTTTTTCATGCGGTTGTTTTAAACCGGCTCTAAAACTGGGTGATTTTATTTTAATTTCATTTATGGAGCCGGTTTTTAAAAACCCCTCTGCAAATATGCCTCTAAAATTAGGTGTAGTGTCCCTTGGTATTAAATTGGTTTATATAGCATAAAAAATTTATATTCTTTTGCAAAAAATATATATTCTTTTAGCTTTCTAGAGTTTTTTATTTGCTTGCAAAAGTTATTTATATAGTATAAAAATGTCTTTGGAAAAATATTTAGAGAAGTCTACTGTTTGCTTTGTACCTTCGACAAATTGTTATGTATAATATAAAAAATTATACTTCATAAAAATATTTATAAAAAAAAGTGTTGTTTGCCCCCTTGGCGTTTTACATGACTCACCTAAAAAAATTTTAGCTATGTCCTTACTCATATCTATGTCAGTTTATATAAATAACTTTGTTATATTTTTATTCTAAATCAATAGTGAAGCATAAAAGAATGTTTACATCATTTAGTATTTTTATCTTCCAATGATATTTAACAATTGACTACCAAAATTTATTAGTGAGAGATGGTTAATGTCATTAAATTTAATAACAAATATTGACATTATCTAATATCATCACTTAATACAATATTTATTTGTGACAGGAATATAATGTCATTATAACTTATATTTTGGTGACAAATCTATGTGTCATAAAAATAAATCAAATACATAAAAAAATTCAAATTGTCATTGATAATTTTTGTTAATATTAGTGACATTATATAAAATTTAGTTTAAAAACAAGATATTTTAAACTTTGTCACAAAAAAAATATTTTATTAATGGCGTACTGTATTTGTCATCTAATATTTAAGCTGTCACTAAAAATTCAAGTGCATTTGATATTAAACCTTTTGTAACAATATCATATGATAATTTAAAATATCGTCACATAAAATTCTCAAACAAGAGAAATGAGTGACTAAATAATGATTTCGTCACGTTATGTATTCTTTTTATGATGAAAAATCAATATGTCAAAGTTAAATTTGTCAATAATTATCAATTTTATTATAGCAAGCGTAAGTCCTTCCCGTAAATCCCTCAGTTTGGTCCTTATGCTCCCCCTTTCGAGCATAAGCATGCCCGCAAGGTTCTCTACCTAAGGTTTACGGCTGTAAGTGCGACCGTAAAGTGCCCATAAGTGGGTCGGTCTGACTTGTTCTTCGGTTGTTGATGCCGAGAGGGTTCTTTCTTATTTCTTGACTCTCTCTCTCGTCTTTAAGCATTACCCGATGCCTAAAAATATAATTTACACCATATTTAGCATTGTATTCATAAAAACACTCAAATACATGCTTAATGGGTGTACAAAATGATATTACATAACTTATAAATATACACTCATCATTAATTCTACAATAAACACAATCAATAATGATAATCATAACGTGGTAACTGAAAAATCAATTTTTTTTCTTCATTCTATCAAGAAGCAGTTCACAACTAAAACGAAACAAATCTAAAGCAACACAGATCAAAACCAAAACCTTAGTTGGTCTATAATTACTGCCCAATGATTGCAGGATTGATCCAGCGAGCACAACTATAGACTGAGCAAAATGCCTGCAAACTGGTCAGCAAAAGCAGAAAAATAGCTGCAAGAAATGCTAGGAACCGCCACGAACCAAACACATACTTCTTCATGAACTTTGTAGTCTTCACTTTCCATCTACTGTCATAATAGTTGTTCACATCTTCTATCACTTTATCAAGAAATGGCACTCTTGTATGCCTAACAGATCTGCTCATTGAATTCCACAGCTTAGCGACCTCACTGTCGCTCTTCATTTTGTTTAAGATAATCCCCCTTTCCCTTAGAAGCTTTGCATCCTCATCAGTATCAATTATTCCGTTCATTAACTCAGTGTATCGAGTAAAAACTAGAGGTCCTGATACTACTGATGATTCATAGGCTACCAAGTTCCTAAGTATAACTTCAGTGTTGATGTCCAATTTAACAGTAGGTAGGTATAAGGTGGCAGTCTTTATATCAAACTGAATCGTTGTCACATCTCCCTTTGTCGCCGAGAAGCTAATGCCTGCATTGACAAGTTCCCTCACTGATGGAATCATGATCTCTTCTATCAGTGGTTGGTTGTTGATGTTTTGATTTGAACTTGACATTTCGTTCTTTGAATTTACACTTGTTTCAGAGGAGAGAAGGTATTCAACTGGTTTTTTCAAGATGGAGAACACCGGCAGACTGGTGATTATCTTCCAAGGTACTTTCACCAAGAACTTCATCGGCTTTGATGACAAAAGTTTCTTGATGTATAGTATATTTGATCCATTTTGGCCAGAAGCTGCCTTCCAACTTGCGATGAAGAATTGGTTGATTTTACTAGAATCATCATCATCAGTTTCATAGATCGATTTCCCGGCATCAGTTTGATCTTCACTGATATCTATGATCGCTTCACAATTTTGTTCTTGAGGTTTCCGAACAAGAATGGAATAGAGAAGCTCTAACAAATGAGCATGTTGAGTGACGTCAATGCATGGAAAGTTTTGCATCATGTTGAGCGGGCAAAGGGCTCTCATGAATCCATTCAACATTAAAGTGAGCACATCATCTGCTTCTTCAAGTGATGAACATTGGAACTCCAAGCATACTCTCAACAAGAATAGTGGCACTTGATTCTCTAACATCATTATGTCTCTTAGTATCACATCATGAGCTGATTTCCTCCCTTGATTATCAACAAAATGCGAAATTCTGGATGGCACTTGTTGGAGAACCTTACTTTCTTCTGGCACGAAGATTTGAAGGAATTCAAGCAAAAATGATGTGTCAAGTATCATCATCCATGCTATTGTTTCGTCATTGAAATCAAGATACCTATTCAATATAAATATATTAGTCTTGATTTCTCATCCTATCAGCTTAAGTTTTTTTAAGTAAAACAAAACAAATACAAACCTATGATAATGTGCACATATCAATTTTTTGGCTTTTACAAAGTGCTCGGCAAGTTGCTGAAATTTTTGTTCATGGAGACGGTTTCGGGCGCGTTTTGCTGCAGAGCTCTTGTACCATTCCATCTCGTAAAGTTCTGGTTGCCAATGATGATATGGGCCGAGGGCGATGAGTTGCGGAGCAAAGGCTTCAGGGTTGCTTACTCTCAGAGAATTCGGCACGCTGAAAATTGTCACAGGGATGCCGTGATCATCTTCGGTGCCTTCCTCGAGATATTGATGGATTTGGATGACCCACCGAAGCTCATCAAAGAGATGGTCGGACTTAGATGACGGTGGGGATTGGAATGAAGAATCCATTGTTGTGTAGCTTGAGAACTCTTGTGGAAGAGTGGATTTATATACAGGGGTGGTTTTTATAAAGCAATGTGATACATGTCCAAAATTTTTTTGGAATGCAACTTCATTGCAACCATCATACCAGGCCGGCTTCCTAGACCATTCCTCAATGCTTTTTTTATTTTATTTTATTTTTCTGTCTTTGGTTTCTTGCCTCAATTTGTAATAATGAATTATCCTAAATTTGGGTTGGTTTATTTGGAAAAAGAAACTCACTGTTTAAAAATATCTCCTCATATTGATTTATGAAATGCACACATGCTTTTAATTTCTCTAGAATGAAGGTTTTTTTTTTAATGACAGTAGACAAATCATGTAGCAGCCGTGTATGCACCACTGAGAAAAATCATTTAGTTTGTGTGCACTTAACTGACAAATGCGGTATTTGGTTGCAAATCATTCTCATGGCTTGGGATTTTTTTTGACACCACTGAACTAAGCGCGGTGGTAGAATAATATATATTTAAAATACTTAGAATTTTGAAATAGTTTTAAACATACATCTATTTATTATAGAATAAATGAGGATACATATTTATAAATTCAAATGTAATAATTTTTTGTGAAATATGTATACTTGTAACTACTCCTACAATTAAAGAGTGATAGTTCATTTCTCTCCCAAGTGAGGTTGAGAGTTTGATTCATTTTCAATTTAATGGTCGAGGGTTTGTACTTGTATTTTAAAAATAATGGTTCGTTAATGTTGAAATTGATAAATTTATTTTTGAAATTAAAACCGTAAAAAATAAAAAATAAAAAATAAAATTATTTGTTAATATTTGACAAATTTTCCTTTTAATCTTAATTCTTTATTTTGGCTAATTAATAAACAAAACGGTTAGCCAATGCAGTAGCTAGCCTATCCATTCAATGCAATGGAGAATTAATTTAGGTGTCGATTGGTTTAATGCAACTGTAAATACAATGGATTTCTAGTTACAATATAATTGAAAATATATAAATTTTAAAATACAGTGCAATCAAATCCAGATGTTGTATTGTAAAATTTTGTATTTGGTTAGAGAAATTTATAAATTTGGAATTAAAATTTTTTTACATTCTAAAAATCTTAATGTTATTTTATTGATTTTAAGTACCGTACATATTAATCAATTTAACTATTAATTTTATTATTAAATTAATTATTAAATTTTTTATTATATTTTGTAATTTTTAAATTTAATTATTAACTAAAAAAGAGTATATATAAACTTTTCATACATTTCTAGATGTTATTAAATGATTTTAATTATCGTATTGATCATTTTAACTATTAATTTTATTATTAAATTAATTAATAAATTTATTACTATTAGATTTTATAATTTTTTCACTCAATAAAGATACATGGACAATACTTAATTTTTCTTAATTAGTCACATATATGTCATAAATTATATATCTGAAGAAGCCTAAAAACAAAAAGTATACATAGATTATACATGTAAATAACGTGGGAAGATATGGCATTTGAGTGGCATGAGGTTGACATTAATCATGTTAATGTAATTAAAAAGGAAGAATTTTACATTAAATTAAGAAAATCAGACTATTTTCAAATCCATTAAAATATATCTATAAGAATCTAACAAAAAACCTCATCTTTTGTCTCAATACAAACACATTAAATGCATGGTGAAAGAGAATCCTAAACTCTAAAGAAGCAGGACCGAGTTGATGGGAGATGACGTTGACATGCAAAGGCAGGCATCTTCACAATGGTCATGCAAAGCCATTGGAAAAGTTAAGGTTTTGTTATCATATATACCATTTAGCATCTATACCATTGATCCAGCAAGATTGCATGCATGTGGGTCTCATCATAACCTCTCCTCCCCTAAAGCCACACGTAACGTGCAACATTGAAACACTGTTCATCACTAAATCCCAAAAGCATGTCCACTCATCCAATGAGAATTCTCAGAAAACAATAGGTAAGACAAAACGTTTGGATCCTTACAGATAAGATGATTAACCCCTCTCGCATCGGTCACCACATAAAATAAAAAGATTAAATAACTCACATTAAACTTATATGTATATATTTACGCTGTATGTATGTATGTGTTTATGTATGTTTGTCTGCATGTATGCAGGATGAAAACTTTATCTTGTGACTCAATAATAACATGCATTAAACTCATGCATATATGTGACCTCATGATCAAGAATATATGTGAAGTTGTGAACCAAATTAAGTTGCTAAAAGTACACTAATTAGGGCATCTCCAACACAGCGTCAAATGTGACGTTCAGGTTGGATTGTGCCCTAAAAATCTCCGACCAATGCTGTTATTTTTGGGTGCTAAAATGAGAATTTCTTCTGAGTGGCATGACGACGTTATTTTTAATTTTCATTTTATTTTTTATTTCTATTTTTAATTTCAGTTTTGATTTTCAGTTTTTTTATTTCTTTTTTTTTAATTTTATTTTTAATTTTGCTTAAAATTTTTTAAATTTATATTTTTTTATTTTATTTTTTTATTTTTGTTTTGATTTTCGGTTTTGATTTTTCTGTTTTTATTCTTTTTTAATTTTGTTTTTTAATTTTTGCTTTTTAATTTTTTTAAATTTATATATTTTTTTATTTTTATTTTTTTATTTCTATTTTTGATTTTTCAGTTTTTGATTTTTCAATTTTTTTAATTCTTTTTTTAAACTTTTAGTTTTTATTTCTTTACAATTTATATTTATAACTTTTATAATTTAATTAAATTAATAAGTTATAATTTAATTTTATATTTTTTAATTAATAAAGACATATCAAATTAAAGAAAATAATTTGGGAATTATAAATTCATTAAATTAATGAAAATTACATAAGCGATAAGATAAAAACATAGAAAATAATCTTAAAACATACACTATCAGCGATATATAAAAGAAAAACTACAACACCCAAAATGTGTTACTCTAGTTTCCAATAATGTGTTGTTTTTACCAATGGTGCTTGTTTGTATGTTATGTTTTTATTAAGTAATTAATGTAATATTTGTTTTTATATTTGCATTTTTTAACCAATTGAATTTTATTTTATATTTAATAAGTATTTATAATAATTATAAAAATTAAAATCATATTTTAAATAATTCAATGGTTAAAAGTGGAAAAGATTTAAAAATGATTAAATTTGTGGATAGTATGAATATATAAATTGTGAAATAAAAAAGAATATTCTTAGAATATTCTATTTTAGAGTTAAAAATAGAGATGATGGTTGGAGAAACTTACACTGTAGAAGCTGTATTTTTGAGTACTGAAGCGCTAAATATAGAGTTTTGGGTTGGAGATGGCCTTAGACAAACCGAAATTGCAGTATCTGAACATCATTTGAGGTCAAGGCAGCTGGTCTGAACATCATTTGAGGTCAAGGCAGCTGGTCTTAGTGAAAATAGAGCACTACACATGATAAATTTAAAAAACTTTATTTTCATAAAATAACAAATTATATAACAAAAATAAAAATTATAAATCATTGTTAATAATTACAATAAAATAAGATATTGATACAAAAAAAAACCAGAGATTTGAGATTTTTTTTTAATCCTTCGTTTAATACTTGTAATTCATAAAAAAAAAAAACTCAATGATAAGATAATATTATGCATATGGGATAATAATATATAGGGAAAATTACTGTTTATCCCTTGTGAATTTCAAATATTCCTAAACAGCCCCTCGAACTTTGCCAAACTCCGAACACCCCTTCTGTTATTATTTAAGTTCCCTTAATTTTACCTCCTACCGTTCACTTCAAATGGATCCATGTTATGAAATTTCATTTTTGCCCTTGAAAATTGTGGGAAAAAATCGTCCAATCACATCATGTGTTTGCTTTTTGTCAAATCTTCTTCTTCTTCTCTCCTCATTTGGTTTGTTCGATTTGAATTCTGTCGGTTTCCTGATAAGGTGAAAATTTCTTCGATTCGAGTGCTAATTTTCACGGCACTGACTTCTTGAAAATCGGTGTTAGCTCAGCTGAGATATGTGAGCGATGGAATCTCGATGTTTCCCGTGTCAGGGTGAAGTTTATCACACCCGATGGATATAAAACGGTTTGTCCAACAGAAAATGATGTCGACTTCCAGCGGATGTGTCACGTGTACTCCATTTTCAAATGCGTCGTAGTCGATCCTGTCGAGACAGATGATGTGCCATTGTCAAATCCTACTGAAAATGAGTTTTTCTCGTTGTAAGATTCTTCTCTTTTATGTTTATCTAGCTGTATAAGTTCATTACTGTTTAACAGTGCCATTTTTTGTTTAAATATATTACATTTTCATTTAAACATTGTCTTCTTCGTTTTATATAATTGTCAGTATGTAACTATTTGAATTAACATTTAAGTTTAAATTGATAATTTACTATTTAAGAACTTTATGTTTCTGCTTAAAACATTTATCTTCTCCGTTTAAACTGAAGTGTTGGCAGGTGACAGATGGCAAGTTTGTGGTATCCTGTGCACAAGAATTAATGACGCCATTAAATGTTCTTAAATTTAACATAAATATCGGAAGACCCTTTCCTCGTTAATGAGAAAAGCTCGGTCCCCCGTGCGTTTCTCTTTTTTTCTCAGATCTGAAGCGTCAACCGGCTTGTGGACTTCCCACCATAAATGAGAAGGAATTCCCCTTCCCCTGGATACCCCCTCCTCCTTCTCCTCCTCCTCTGCTTCTTCTCAGATGAGTTTCTTCTTCATGTGTCCAAGATTTTCTCTTCTGCCAAACCACATTTTTGAGATCAACAAGTTGAACTATCTTTTCTTGCCCAGGTCGAAATGCTTGTGTAATTGCCTGAATGCGGAGAATTTTCCAGCGGAGGATGACAGGGAAGCAATTAAGCGGGCGTTTCGACTTGGGCAAGATAAGAAAGTTTTCACTTATTGCTTCATTGCGGAGGATTCTCTAGAGGAGGATGACCGTGACACATCCTTTAAGATGGAGTTGATATTTATCACTTGAGTTTTGTTCTTATCCTTTAAAATATTTTCCATACTGTGCAAACATCATTTTCGGCATTTAAATATCTCGCTCTTCGTTTAAATATACTTTTTCCTATGTAATTATCAGTGTCTTTGTTTAATATTGTTTAAGTGTTTGTGTTCTACATTGTACATGTTCAAGTTGATGCGCATGTTATGCAACCGCTGTGATCATTCGAAGGTAGAGATACTTGTTGAGGAAAGCCAAAATCTTCATGCTGGCCGTGGTGTTAATGATCTTAATAAACGAAGAGCTAGGATCGAGTCGCAAGTGTCCGAGGTCCGACTAGACATTGTAAATGTTTAAATATTTAAATGAAACATGCTTATTTGAGTGTCAACTTTTGATATTTAAACAGAAGGCATTGTAAATATGTAAATTATCTTAAATGAAACAAACTTATTTGAGTGTCAACTTTGATTTTTAAACATAGACATTCTCTCTTAATGTTTTACTTAAACATTTTGTTTAAACAGAGACAATGTTTTTCAACAAATAAACTTAGAAATCAAACAATGAAAATGATATTTAAACAATGTCGGGGGCGCATTTAATTTAAACAATAACATTAAATAGTTAAATCAAAATATTTAACAGATTACTAAGAGATTTTCTAATCACTCCATAGAATTTCTGGAACATCACCATCCAATGGAGCACTTGGTGATCTATTGATGAGGTATACCACCGTATTTGCCGCTTCCGCCCAAAAGAACTTAGGAGGACCGGAGTGAGACAGCATACTTCTTACCCTTTCCACAATGGTCATATTCATTCTTTCAATGACACCATTTTGTTGTGCTGTGTAAGGAACCATCTTCACTCTCTTAATTCCACTCTCCACACAAAAACCATTAAAAGTACTAGAGTAAAACTCTCCACCATTGTCCGTTTACAAGCATTTTATAAACCTTTCACTTTCTTTCTCAACACGGCCCTTGAATTTCTTGAAAGTTTCAAAAACTTGATCCTTGGATGCTAATGGATAAAGCCAACACTTTCTATAATAATCATCCATGAAAGTGACAAAATGACAAAATAAGAATCACCACCAAGAGACTTGACATTCATAGGGCCACAAACATCGGAATAAACCAACTCCAATGCCTTCAACTTTCCATGTGATTCATGCCTCTTAAAATTTACTCTATGTTGCTTGCCCATGATGCAATGCACACATAATTCAAGAGATGAATTCTCAAATAAAGAAATAAGCTTTTTATCTTGCAATACCTTCATTCCATGCTCACTAAGATGTCCAAGACGACTATGCCAAACATGCACATCATTATGCCCACTTACTGACATACATCTTTGAGGTGAACCAAAAAAAGTATACAAGCTTCCATCCTTTTGCCCCTTCAATACCGTCATACAACCCTTGGAGATTTTTCCACGATCCATTGCCAAAAATAACCACATAACCGGCCTCATCAAGTTGCCCTGCGGAAATAAGATTCTTTGTTATCTCGGGAACATGCCTCACATTAGTCAATGTATGTTCCTTCCCATTTGCTTGCTTAAAAACCGCATCACCAATGTCTAAAATTTTACAAACACGATCATTGCCGAGGTAGACATTTCCACAATCAACCTCTTTATAAGTAGAGAAAAATGATCGATCCGGACATATGTGAAATGAATCACCGAATCCAACACCCAAGTATCTATGGAAGAAGATACCATACAAGCAATGCTTAATGTGACTCCATCATCACTTTGAGATGCTATGCTTGCTTCACCATCAACTTGCTTCCCTTTTCGCTTGCTTTTCAAAAGATTACAATCATTCCTCATATGACCTTGTTTCTTACAATACCAATAAGTAACAACCCGGCCCTGTGACTTTGATTTCCCTTTGCTTGTGACTTGCCCTTTCTAGCCAAAACATCATCCCTTTGTTGAGACTTTCCTCTTTCACCGGCCGCTAGTGCTTGATTTGAGTCACTAGATATTTGTGAAGAAGCCCTTCTAGTCTCCTCACTACTTAATAAAGAAACAACATCATTCAACTTGAACTTGTTCCCCATTGTATTTTCCATGGTAGTAACAAAAGTATCCCAACTTGGAGGCAAAGAGCTCAAAAGTAACAAGCATAAGACCTCTTCATCAAGATTTACTTTAGAGCCTTTAATTGTGCCACAATAGAGTTAAACTCATTCATATGCATTCGCACCGTGACATCATCCTTCATTTTCAACAGAAATAACCTCTTCATGGCATGCATCTTATTGATACCTGATAGTTGCTCAAAAGATTGCTCCAAAGTACTCCAAAGTTCATAAGCGGTCTTACATTGATTAACATCAAACAAGATGGATGGTGAAATACATGGCCCTATCACTGACAAGCATTTTCAATCAAGAACCTTCCATTGTTCATCACTCATAGATGAGGGTTTAACATCATTCCCTAATAGTGGTAGATCCAACTCCTTATAGACAAGGTGATCCTCCATCATTATCTTCCATATTGGCCAATTGTCCTCCTTGAGCTTTTCAAACTCCATTGCCTTATTCATTGCTATGAAATCGAATCACCACCAATACAAACCCCAATTCTTTCAATTGTAAGCTTAGACTCAATTGTAAGCTTAGACAACCTCCACAACCCTAGAACGAAGCTCTAATACCAATTTTTGCTTGTGAGGAAGCGTGTAACTAGTGTGGCAATTCGTCGAACACTTGGTGTGCAATATCTCAATACCTAGCAATCACACAATGTATGGGCAATGCAAGGATAACATACAACCAATCTCACAAGAATAAAATAATAGGCACCAATTTAACGTGGTTCGGCTAAGAACAAGCTTACATCCACGGGAGAACAATGCTTCACTATATCATGGGGGAATAACAAAAGTACAAGAGTACAAGAAATAGGCATAAAGCCACAAGAGGATTACCAAGCTCTAAAAACTAGCCTTACCTCAAAAACAAGGGTCTTACCTTGCTTTAATGAGATCAAGCAAGAACAAGAACTCTCCTCTACACCACTCTTTCCACTCTCCAAATACAAGAGAACTTACACTCTCTATCTTTCTCTCATTACACAACACCCAACAAATATAACCCTATATAAACAATAGAGCAATCTAGACCGTTGGATTAAAAGAGATCAAAATTTTGCTTTATCCCAAGGATATCAAGCCAATATTTAACATCTCTTGCAGTTGGAATCCCCATTCTCCTTAAAGAAAATTTAAAACAAAAAAAAATGATCTTTGATCTATATAGGAGCAAAGAAGGTACTTGGCTATGATGTTTTTCCAATCCTTTTCTTTTAAAAATTTTGGTTGGCGGTGTGCAATGAATTCTTTAAACTTTGTGAGTACTGTTTTTTTTTATTGAAAAAGCCAACTTGAGAAAATTAACTAGGTGAGTCCCACCATGGAAAAAAACAATCTTGCAAATTCCTAAGGTGGATTCGCCGGAACTACCATTTGACTTGTGCCTTATTAATTTGATAAACGCGTCACTCAATTATTTTTAAGATTCTGGTAATCTGACTAAGGTGATTGGCATCTTAATCGACCCGTCTAATCAAATTTCATGCGGGGGAGTTGTATCCCTAACAATATGGCAATGATAAATCGATCTTATCCATAGCCCCCAAAAAGTAAAGGTTCAACGGTAACATCATTAAAGTGGATTTCACAAAGGCATTCGATTCAATGGATTAGGAGTTTCTCATGAACATAATGCCCACTAGGGGCTTTCGAGCACGATGGGTGAGCTAGCTTAAGGCTATAGATACTATATAGCACAAAGACATCAATCTTAATCAAGGAATTGCCACGTACAAATAAGATATCAATGCAATCTAAGACAAAGACACACTCTTTCCCCCTTAGTATTTGTATTGGTCACCGACTCTCTTAGTGCAATGTTTAATCATGCTCTTTCCTTTAGTGTGCTCTTCGAGGCCCATCTTAAAAGGTCAGGGAAAATGTACCACCTGTAATATGTGGACAACCTTTTCATCCTCACTATGAGGGGTATAGAAAATATATGAATCCTCAAGCTCATCCTATACCTATTTGAGAGCATGTCAAGTTTTTTATTAACTTCCGAAAAACCTGTTTATAGTCTACTAGGGTTGAACTAGCTCCTCATCCAATATCAGCTACAACATTTAGCTGTTCTTCGGGCCTCCTACTTATGAACTACCTAGGCATACCATTATTAGGTAGACTTTTGCGTCATCTCAGTGGTCAGATCAAGGTTGTCCACCTGGGACACTTAGCTTAATTTACTTGCATAAGCTTTGCGATTTAACTAGGACTTGTAAAATGTTCTTTACTCATTGTCTCATATATGCAACACTAGACCAGGTATGCAATTTTTTATTCATTTAATTTGCATAACATATTTAATTTGCTTGTATCAATAAATATACAGGAGTATATAAATTAAATATATAAGAATTGGAGAAAGGGTTTACTTGTGCTTGCGACCTTGTGTTGACTTCTTTTAATTTAGCAATTGTTTCTCTAATTAAAGTCTAATAGTATAAGGCCAAAAACAGAGATATAAATCTAATAGAAAAGGAAACCATAGGGATTATGCTTATATCGAGATGTACAAAGTAGAGGGAACAAGTTAAATTCATATACAATTGAGATTTAAAAACTAGCATAAGCAATACATTATAACTTAGCAGCTGTATCTTGTAACACAGACTTTATCCACAAATGCTTAAATATTTAAATGAACTTAATAATTATTGATGAGGAAGATATATAACTAAAAATCAGATTCTTTGAATTAGAAATATTCACCAAATTAAGAAAGGTGCTATATATTTTTAATTTTCAACTAAATTAATATATAAAGCATATTCATATATACTTCAATATTGTTGACAATTGAAACAAACATAAAAGGGTAATGATGTGAATTAGCTATTTTGGACTAATTAGATTGATATATTATTTGGTTGAAGAACTCTTTTTTAAACAAGACATGAATCTTTAGGTATATAATAGAATTTTTAAGACTAATTCTAAAGCATATAGAGCATCCTAGTTCCACATGCAAATACAGTGCTCAATTTTGTAGTAAAGTATTTGAGATTGGCGGTCTCCTAAAAGCAAGGTTAAAGAGTAAAAGCTTGTATGACGGGATGATATCTATACATAGAGAATTTCCTTAGGCATATTCGCCGATGTCTTATTACTTTGCTAAAATTAAATAGGACTGCTTTAGTCTAACGTCATATATTTCAAAAACATGCACAGTATTAGCTAATTGAATATTTCTAGAGAATAGTCGGTGTTAGTAAATAAAAAAAGTAAATGAATATTAAAAAAAATGCTAAAAATGCATGAAGATGAAGATGCCAATTTTGATGCAGAAACAAATCTATTTCTTATATAAAAAGCGATATAGAAAGCCGATAACCTAATCAATCTCTTAAGCTATATCATGTTCGATTTTTCGTCCCCGGTATCGACCTACTCAGCGAGATGCATGCGCAACATCTTTAACCTATGCACATCATGGAAATGAAGTTTTGTGAAATTTAGCATCAACCATCCTGAGATGTTTGGATGAGTGGCATCAAACCAAGAAAGTAATATGAAATTAATATGTAGAATAGCATAATTTACACACAATGTTTATTTTCAAAACATCTTACATTCAACTTGTAAATCGAGTTGAGTTTTTCATGAAAGTTTATAAGATAAACTCGGTAGGTTTAGTTAATGAGATTTTGCACTTCACCTAATTAATACTAAAAGTAAACTCGGTGTATATAATGATGATAATCATAACATATATAGTTGTTGAGATCTCTTCATATCTGAAACACACTCCGTGGGCCATAAACAGATCAATCTTTTTTCTGATGGGGTGATTGAAAAGGATGAAGCCACTAAAGATCAAGACATTGATGCAGAGTTCAGCTGAAGATTTACAGAGCTTCATGGTAGTTACAATTGAAGTTGTGGAGGGAACAGTGTTTGAAATTTAAAGGGTTAGGATCTGATCATCTGCATGTATGTGTAAGTTCGAGGCACATCAAGGGTTGTTATGTTAGTCCGGTTAGTCAAAGGTGTTTAGTCAATTCATCTTTTGTTCTATATCACTAAGTCTTTAAATTAATATATTTGTAAAAGAAAGTATGGTGAAGTGACTAGATGAAAGGAGAAAAGCTATCTCTGGTACTATGCTTGTTCTGTATCTCTGGTTCTTAGATCTATAACTATTGTTCATCTTCTTCATGAAATCTATGAGTTCTTCTTGTATTTTCTGATTTCTTTGCCATCAAAGTGGTATCAGAGCTAGTTAAAGAAGACTCAAAGCAAGGTGAAGGTCTGTTCCGGGTTAGAATGAGTTCTAGCAGCACAACGACTAGTTCTTCCACATTTGCTCCACCATCTGTACCCCAATTTAATGGAGAAAACTATGATCATTAGAGTATTATGATGATGACTTTATTCAGGTTTAATGGGCTGTCAGATGTGGTAGAAAAAGGCTTCTCTGATGATGAAAGCAAGAATCCAGAAAATAAGCAAAAGGATGCTCATGCCTTGTATTTAATTCAACAAGCGATTACCAGCGTCCATTGTTCTCTCGATTTGCTATGCTAAGTGCGCTAAGAGGCATGGATCACTCTTCAAATACGAGTTTCAAGGAAATACCAAGATCAAGGCCGAGAATTGAAGCCTTGAGGGCAATCTTTGATGTAGGAAAATGAAGGTGTTCAAGCCCATATTGCAAGGAATTGACGATACAATCAAATAAGAAGCTTGGGAGATGAGTTACCAAAATCTTTGGCTGTTGGGAAGGTCCTTAGAAGTCTAGGGACCAAAAGTTTACCCTTGTTGTTACAGACAGAATTGGAGGGAGCAAAGGATCTCACAAGCATTACTATGGATGAGGTATGCGGGATCTCTTAAAGCTCATGAATCTCTTCTTTGAGGCAAGATGATGTACCTGATGAGAAGATGTTTGCAGCAAATTCAGAAGAAAAAGCTCTTGTCATTAAAGGAGAGTCATCTAATGATATAAATTGGTATCCAAGTCGTGGGAGGCGAGAGCTTCTTTAGAGGGAAAGAGGAAGAAGTTACAATAGGCGGAGGTAGATATGTTGCGGATACTACTAGTGGAGAAATGAGCCACTTGATTATGTAGATCAAGGAAGGCACATAGGTTTTCAGATCTACAGAGGCAATCTAGAAATGTTCAATCGTTATCACTTTGCAGCAAGAAATTTGGACACATACAGTCCAATTGCTGGTATAAAGACATAAGTATAAATGAAGGGTCAAGTTCTAATGATGATAAAAATGCAAGTGGAGAAGCTGAAAATTTGTTCATGGTACACACTGAATTTGGAACACGGAACCTTTCGGTTTGGCTACTTGACTAAGGTGTTCAAGTCATATGATGCGGAAGAAGGGAATTATTTTGTAAGTTGGATGAAACTCGAGATGCATGTAGTCGAGCTTGGGGATAATAAGGAGATGCGAGGTTGCGAGGAAAAGGTTACGTCGGTGTGATGATGAAAATGGAAAAACAAAATTGATTCACAATGTTCAATTTGTTGAGAACCAATCCTAGCTCACCAATTTACTCGATTAGTGGGGCGAGTGGTTGGGAATGGATATCGATTGATATTCAAACATGGAAAGTGTAAGATTTATGGTGATAGAAAGTGCGGTGATCAAGCCGTAGTTTGTGAACCAAAACAAGAACAACATGTCGTATACTGTTGAATTCTCTCAATGTGAGCAACAGTGAAATGTATGTTATATCACGAAAAATTCATTACTATGGCATGATAGATATAGGCATCTCAATAATCAAAGGTCTTCAAGTGCTGCATTAGAAGAAAATGGTGGATTGGTGTCCAATAATGAGGAGCAGGTTTAATAAGCGTGTGAAAATCTGCGCATATATGGAAAGTCATCGGAACCGCCATTTATTGCTGCTGGAAGATCATGGACAACCAAAGAGAAAGTGCAGGCGGTGCACTCTGATGTTTGCATGGACCTATCGCAAGTGGATTCACTTGGAGGATCAGGTATTTCCACTGCTTATTTATTGATGATTTCGTAGAATGAGTTGGGTTTACTTCGTAAAAATAAGTTTGAAGTGTTTTTCTTTGCTTCCAAAATTCTTGGCCCTTGTGAGAGGCAATCTAATCAAAATTAAAAACATTAAGAACGAGATAGAGAGGTGAATATATGTCCAATCAATTCACAAAATGTTTTGTGAAAATAATGGTATCAAAGCATGGATTCACCTGCACTCTTCCCCTCATGGTGTTCCTGAGGAGGAGGAAAAATAGAACATTGTGGTAGAAAGGACCGAAGCATGTTAAATAGCAGTTCTTACCCTGTTAAATTAGAAATTTGAGGCCACGCCAGCTACTGAGGTGTCTACATCTAGCAAGTTGTGTCTCCAACAAAAGCGTTAATGAACAAAACTCCTTATGAGCTTGGTTTGGACCTGAGCCTAATGTGTCACATTTGAAAATATTTGGGTGCATTGCTTATACAAAAAGAGAATTCCAACACTTTAAAACTTCTGAGAAACTTGACAATGAGAGCTCAAAAATGCATTTTGTTGGTATTCTACTAAATCTAAAGCTGCTTGATTGTGACCCTCTCCTTTGGTAAAATTGACATCGTGGGGACAATGTGTTGATGAACAAAAACAGGAATGGAAAAGCAGATAGCTCAAACATGACGGTTACTCCATCAAACATTCCAATTATAGTTGATAGTGCAGGGAGGACATGCAGAGCAATGCGGGAATTATTAACGGCCGAGTTGACAATACAACAAGTGACACAAAAATCAGTGATGCTGAAAGAGTGACAGTTTCTGCAGATGTTAGAAATACAGAAATTCAGAATACTTTGAATGACAATCAAAGTGAAAACACCACCGACAAGAGTCGGTACATTGAGGGAAATCTATGAACATTGCTCATTTGCATTGGTTGTAAGCAAGTCCAACAACATTTGAAGAAAGCAGGCAAAAATTACATTGATGCTGGAGAAAAGCCATGGAAACTGATTTATGCGCGGTGAGAAAAGAAATAAAACACAGGAATTAATTTCAATACCACCGGAAAAGAAGACAATTGAATTGAAGTGGATTACCAAGAGACTAAATCTAATGGTGAAATTAGTAAGTATAAAGCCAAATTAGTGACAAGGCTTCCACAATCAAAATGCAGTGTGGACTATGAAGAATATTTACACACATGTAAGGTGGAATCTCATCGGGCCCATTGCTTCTTTAGCGACTCATTTAGCCAATTTATCAATTGGATATTAAATCTGCATTCTTAAATGGGAGATCGCTAGTTGAAATTTATGTAGAACAAACCCAAGGGTTTGAAATTCAAGGAAAGGGAAGCAGATGGTTGGCCACAAGCTACATAAAAGCTCTACATGGCTTAAAACAAGCTCCCCAAAGAGCTTGCAGGTATGGAAAACTTGATTCTTGCTCTGCATGTCAACGTAAGGATTTAAGAGAAGCATGACCTGACACACTTTATAAGTATAATAAAAGATTGGAGACAATGATGCAAAGCTACGGTCTTGGTTTTATGTTATGTTGATATAATTTATTTGCCCGCTCCTCTTGAAATGATGACAAGATTCAGAGAAGATATCTGAATCACTTTGAGATGAGTGATCTAGGCTTAAATGCCCTCTTTCTTACGGCTCGAGATTAAACAAGATGTCTGCAGAATTCATATATCGCTGTAGTACGTGGGAGGGAGTTTGTTGAAAAGCTTTAACATGTTCATAATTGTAAGCCCACTATGTACCTCCTGGGTTCAAGCTCTAGAAATTGAGTTTGTTTTGATGAAGTGTAGCCCTGCGAGATGCCACTTCACTTCACAGGAAAGTTAATTGGCAAACTTATTTATGTTCACTCAATCCGGACCAGAGACATTGCCTTCTCGCGTCAATCTTTTATCCGTGATTCATGCCATCAATCCTACATCAATTTGGAGCTGCAAACAAAATACTCAAATACTTAGGTGTTCCACGTGATTATGGAATCCACTATAAGAGAAAAGGCAATTGTCAACTGATTAGCTACTCAGACAGTGATTTGGGTGGAAGTTTAGTTGACAGAAAAAGCACCATCTGAGCTGCATTCACAATTGATCCGGGATTAGTTTCATGGATTTCTAAAAAGCAAGACACGGTTACGATTGTCATCAACTCGAAGGCGTAATATGTGGCCTTACGTGCAACCTCGTTGTCAAAGCTATGGTTGAAGAGAATTTTATCTGAATGTCAGGTGAATCTCAATGAACCTCGTTACAATTTGGTGACAGCAGAATCCTCGCATGGCAATTGCTAAAAATCCCGTGCTTCACGGAGAACAAAAGCATATCGATATAAAATTCCACTTCTTCGAGAACTAGTTGCTCGAAAAATGCAGTCAAAATTGTCTTATTACAGCTACGTAAGATACAGCTAGCGGAGACATATTTACAAAATGCTTAGACTCGAAAGAAATTTTTGTAGACTCGAGAGACAAATTGGGAATGCGCGCTCTGTCAATCAAGAGGAGGAGGAATCGATGGGGTGATTGAAAAGGATGAAGCCACTAAAGATCAAGACATTGATGCAGAGTTCAGCTGAAGATTTACAGAGCTTCATGGTAGTTACAATTGAAGTTGTGGAGGGAACAGTGTTTGAAATTTAAAGGGTTAGGATTTGATCATCTGCATGTATGCGTAAGTTCTGTTGTGGAAAAACAAATAGAAATATGCAAAAAAAAAAAATGAAAATGCACAAGAACACAGGAATTTAACGTGGTTCGGCTTTCAATCAAGCCTACATCCACGGAGCAGCAAGAAATCCCTCTTAATTTTCAATGACGAGCAATACACACATACAAAGGGGGAAAAACAAGGAAAAGTTTCATATAACCCCCTAAGTTATTCCAAAATTGGCCAATAGGTTCACAAATAAGTAAAATGACAAATCAACCCATATAAAATAGTATAGGGTTGAAAATGCAAAACGAGTCATCCAACTTAAGCCCCAAATCAACAAGTTCGAGGCACATCAAGGGTTGTTATGTTAGTCCGGTTAGTCAAAGGTGTTTAGTCAAGTCATCTTTTGTTCTATATCACTAAGTCTTTAAATTAATATATTTGTAAAAGAAAGTATGGTGAAGTGACTAGATGAAAGGAGAAAGCTATCTCTGGTACTATGCTTGTTCTGTATCTCTGGTTCTTAGATCTATAACTATTTTTCATCTTCTTCATGAAATCTATGAGTTCTTCTTGTATTTTCTGATTTCTTTGCCATCATTTTCTTCATTCCATCACAACAAGAAGTAATTCACAAGTAAAATAAAACAAATCAAACAAGTCAAACAAACCAGACGAATCCAAGGCAACACCAATTAAACCCAAAACAATATTCCCAAACCTTAATTAATCTATAATTATTGCCCAATGATTGTTGCATTGATCCAGCGAGCACAACTATAAACTGAACAAAATGCTTGCAAACTGGTCAGCAAAAGCAACAGAATAGCTGCTAAAAATGTGAGGAACTGCCATGAACCAAACACATAATTCTTCATGAACTTTATAGTCTTTACTCTCCATCTACCGTTATAATACTTGTTCACATCTTCTATCACCTTATCGAAATGGCACCTCTTGTAAGCCTAACTGAACTACTCATTGAATTCCACGAGCTTAGCAAACCTCACCATCGCTCTTCATTTTGTTCAAGATAATCCCTTGTTCTCTTAGAAGCTTTACATCCTCATCAGTATCGATAATTCCATTCATTAACTCGGTGTATCGAGTAAAAACTAAAGGTCCTGATGCTATTGATGTTTCATAGGGCAACCAAGTTCCTTAGTACAACTTCAGTGTTGCTGTCCAATTTAACAGTAGGAAGGTATAAGGTGACTGTCTCTCATATCGACTGAATCATCATCCATCGCCTTTGTTGCAGAAAAGCTAATGCCGGCATTGACAAGTTCCCTCACTGATGGAATCATGATCTCTTCTATCAATGGTTGCTGTTGATGCTCGAATTCGAACGTGACTTTTCGGTCTTTGAATTTGCACTTGTTCCTGAGAAGAAAAGGTATTCAACTGGTTTTTTAAGGACAGAGAACACCGAAGACTGGTGATTACCTTCCAAGGCAGTTTCACCAAAAAGTTTTATTGGCTTTTGATGATAAAAATTTGCTTCATATATTGTATAATCGATCCATTTAGGCCAGAAGCCGCCTTCCAACCCTGAGAGGAAGAATTGTTTGATATTACTAGAACCATCATTAGCAGTTTCTTGGAATGATCCTCCGCCATTTGTTGGATCTTCATGGATATAGATGACTTCACAAGCTTGTTCTTGAGGGTTTCGAGAACAAGAATAGAGTACAGAAGCTCTAACAAGTGGGCATGTTGAGTGATATCAATGCATGGAAAGTTTTGCCCCATCTTGAATGGACAAAGTGCTCTCATGAAGCCATTCAACATCAAGTAAGCATGCCATCTGCTTCTTGAATTGATGAACATTGAATCTCCAACAACACTCTTAATAAGAATAGAGGCACTTGGATTCTCTAACATCATTATGTTCTTAGTATCACATTGTGAGTTGATTTCCTCCCTGCATTATCAACCAAATGCAGCATTCTCGATGGCACCATGTGGAGAACTTTACTTTCTTCCGGGGCATAGATTTGAAGGAATTAAAGCAGAAATGATGCGTAACATCATCATCATCCATGCTAGTGTTTCGCCATTGGAATCAAGATACCTATTTAATATAAATATATAAGTCTTGATCTCTCATTCTATTAGCTTAAGCTTTTTAAGATCAAAAACAAAACACAAACCTATGATAATGTGCAAAATGAATAACATGTTCAACTTTGATAAAGAGTGCTCAACAAAGCTCTTTGAAATTTTTGGCCATCGAGATGGTTTCGAGCACGTTGGCAGCAGAGAGCTTGTACCGTCCATCTCATAGAGTTCTGTTTGCCAATGATGATACGGACCGAGAGCGTGCATTTGTGGAACAAAAGGCTTCTGGTTTGCTAACTCATCGAGATACCCGGTACGCCGAAAATTGCAGACAGGGATGCCATAATCATCTTTCGAGATGCTTTCTCAAGATATCGTCGGATTTGATGATGCAACTGAAGCTCATCGGAAGATGGCTGCAGTTAGATGGGGGTGAGTGATTGATTTTTGAAGTATCCATTGATGTGGGAACTAGAGAGTTTCCTTTTGCAGCTTGTCACTATACAATATACGTTCTATGTCCTGAAATTTAAGGATGGAAAGAGTGGGTTTATAATGGATGTTTCCTATTGTGTTTTAATGCATGCGGTCATATAGTTTGCTTTGGTCAGGTCAAGCATTAGCAATTAGTAGAGTTTTGTGTTGTGCACGTTATGTTTGTAAAATTCAAACAATGTGATAAATGTTCATGCTGAGCTTTTGAGTACACAATTTCCTCATGTGCACCTTGCCTAGTCTCACCATGGCTTGCTAAAAAGAGGTCCTCCTCAATGTTCTTCTGTATATTATATTTTAATAAAATAAATAAACCACAAATTTATCTAGAAAGAAACCAAGTAGACTCGAACAAGTAGAAACGAAAACAACAAAATCTTTTTGGTTCATGTAAATAACTAATATAATTAAATTTTTATCTATATATATTATCAACAATACCGTAACTTCC
>NW_024087291.1:0-41162 GCF_009730915.1 Dioscorea cayenensis subsp. rotundata
CACATGCATTGCTATGATTTCTGCCATCAGAATAACTACCAGGAAAGCACCGTGATTGCACTCCAGAAAGCACTCACAAAACCAAGTAAATTCCGGTGAGCTGGCACTCTCACGCCTGTGAACTAAGTCAGTGAAGCATCTTGAGCCTATGTGTGCTCAAGGCATTGTGTTCATTATTATCCCTCCCTTTCGAGCTTCCACTCAAATTTTGATCCGAGGTAAAAGAACAATGTCTGAGGAATTTTTAGAAGGAAGTTCCACGTGAGAAGCACACTGCATTCATCCTGATCCCACATCATTTAGCTTCTAACCCTCGAGGAGTGTTTATTATACTTTTAGCGTTGTCTCATTGTATTGAATCATGTATTTGCTCGTATAAGGTTAAACCCTAAGGTCCCTGATGCCGTGGGGAACCTTGGGGTGAACTTGCTTGTTTGGATGATGTTTTGATTACTTTTTAATGCATTTTACTGGTTTGGTTTAAACTGTGGTATGTTTATCGTACCAACTGTATGAGAACTCTATGTTTGATTCCTAGGTTAATGGTTGTGTGACCATCACCGATTAGACTCAATTTGGTTTAGGTGCCGATTCATGTATAAATACTGTGACCATCGGGTATTGCAGACTTTTCAAACCATTAGGGATGAACCTAGGTATTGTATGTTCGACCTAATTAGAGACTTCCTAAGCATAATTTAATCATAGGAGGAGTTGGTTAGAAGAAAAGATGAGCTAACACTATACGTGGATTATACACCACCGGACCATGGGGGTTAACCTACTTTAGGTTACGCTTCACCCAAACTGCTATTGCTTTAATCTTAACATCTTTCTAGCTTTAGTAGAATCTAAAGGGGATTTGCATCCGTGATCATCTTTTCTATAGAAACCTCTCTTTCACCCCACCATGTAAACAATTTTTAGTTATTTTTATCCTTTTTATAATTTAGAGCACCACCGAATTTGTAGGCTAAACAAACGAGTAAAAGAAAGTAAAGGTAGCTCCTTGGTCCCTGCGGAATACGATCCCTATGTCACCATAGGGTATTACATGACACCCTGCACATACGGATGTCAGAATTTTGTGGGTTGCAAATTGAACATTTGAAAATAAGATTTTTGCACTCATAGCTTATACTACGTAAAGAAACAAATTATTTACATGGATAAATACATCACTTGACTCTCGATGGTTGTAAGGTCGGTATATGTGAATAAACACCCTTTTGACCTTGGAGAAAATGATGATGTAACCACTTGATCCCTGCAGGCACCATATCTTAGTGCAATCGGAGCACTAATGTATCTTGCTGGTCACACAAGACTTGATATATAATTTGCTGTTAAGATATTAGTAAGACATAATCCTTTCTCCCACACTAAGGCATTTTCTGAATGAAGTGGAAAACATAAGTATTTCGTTACCTTTGAGGAACAATGTATATGGGTTTGTTTTTCCCAAATTTCTGGCATACCGATTTAATTGGTTATGCAGATGCCGGGTATTTATCTAACCCACATAATGGCTTTCTGGGTACATAAATAGGGTATTTGTTTACATGTTTTGGTGTACAATCATTTCACGGTGATCTATGAAACAAACTATAACACCCACATTATCTACCCTATGCTGAAATTTTAAAATACATGAGGCGAGCCGAGAATGAGAGTTTAGTTGAAGATCTATAATTCAACACATTCAAGAGAATCGTGGTTTGTCATCCTCGATGTGATTCCAACAGCTTCTTATGAAGATAATGTCGCATGTATCACCCAACCAAAAGATGGCACATTGATAGGGATAGGTCAAATCATATTTCACCAAAATTCTTTTCACTCATGATTTTGGTGATATAATATCAACAAAGTTCGCTGGTTTAAGTGGATAATCTAGCATATTTGTTTTACCAAGCATTTCCGTACAAGTAATATTTGGAAAAGTTAGTCCATGCTAATAGAGTTCATTAACTTAAAGATCTCAATTGATATTATCATGAGGAGGAGTTAATAATACTTGTTATACTCTCTCTCCTTAACCAAGGTTTTTCCCACTGGGTTTTCTCTCAAAGTGTTTTAAATATAAGCAGCTAATTATAGCGACATTATCATGATAATGAACTCTTTTCCTTCAAAAAGATATCCCATTGGATACCATTAAGGTTTTACTGTGCCATGATTATAGGCATCCAAGGGATGTTTATTACCCAGACAGCTCTTCATCTCACAAAACTCCTAAACCTTTTCATCTCCTAAACTCCTAAAATTCCTAAAACTATTCATCTTCTTATGTCTCTCTCATCTTCCCACAATATTTATGGAGGAATTCGACGGATATAACTTTTCCCATAATTCTTAGCTTATAAATAGAGGCTTAGTAATCTTGCACAATACATACATGATATATGGTTAGTAAGATCCGGACCACCGGGCCGCTCAATTGAAACCGAGAACCGCCACGTGGTCGCAGCTCGTGTATACCCTTTAAACCACGACAGTTAGAAACCCGCATTACACTCACCGACCCGGCCGCTTTGATCATGGACTCGGCCGGCTTACCTCGCAAACCCACGGACCAATTCGTTATCAAATAAAACCCAACTACGAGTGAATGGCAGGTAGCCAGACGATGGCAATGACTGGAGGGAAGCGATGGAGAAGCAAGACATAGCACGCCCTCATGGGAGATGCAAAAGAGACGCAGCGATGGGAGGGAGGATGCAAGGTGCAGCAAGAGAGACTGCAAGTAGAAACGAGGAGGCTAGTGTGGAGATGAGAGAGAGAGAGAGAGAGAGAGAGAGAGAGAGAGAGCATGTCCTTTTTATTTGTTAGTCCCAAGAGGTTATCTGTGGCCTCTTGGAACCTGAGAGAAGATTTATATGTAAAAATATTTTTATATTTTTAAAAATAGTATATATAAATTTAAATTATTAATTGCGATTATATAGGATATTTTAAAAGTATAAAATAAAGGATATAACTTTCTAGTATAATGTTTAATCGATCTCGCTAATTATTAAAATGTTATATGTTATATGGTCTTATCATTAATTATTATAATATATTTTTAAGATTTTTATTGACTGAAATGATCTCGGTTTAATCTGACACCAATGAACCCATCGACGACTGTAGCTTTACATTTTGCGTCTGACCCGGCCATGCGACAACCTTAATAATACGACATACATATGACATACACAAATGAAGTGAATAAGAAGATTAATTTCTCTTTTCTGTTACTCTAGGTGGGATTGTGTGTGCCTCTTTAATTTTATATAAACACAAAACATTTAGTCTGTCACATGTCACCTATGTCACCTAAATTACTGTAAAAAGAAAAGGGCATGGCCCATATCGACGTGCAAATGCAAAGATAAACAGTAGAAGGATCAGTACATCCTTAACCAATTCAATATGCATCGTAAATTACTCGGGTATCCGCACATGCAAAAGTTTTCTTTACTCTTTCACCGTGGAAGCCTGACTTTCGTCGTCGCTATTACTGTATGTCACACTGCACCAAAACCGAATGAAGTCATTAAATAAAATCTTAAAAGGTTAGCTCCATAACTTTAGCTATTGCAATGATTATTCTATTTAAAAATAGTCATGTTAGTGCAACCCGCACATTATGCACATGATTTGACACACACTAAGATGGCGTGAGTAGCACCTATGTGACATGGCAAAATGACAATACGGAGAGTATGAAAGCGACATGGCAGGAGTCTCTGTCATATGGCTTGCAAGCACGAGACTTTGGAAGATCTCGGTGGAGTCGTTCAAGACCATATTGTAGGAGACGACAGTCATGACCAAATACGGAACGAAGCACTAATCGCAGATTTGGATTTGAAGAACTCTTTGATGAAGATTGATCGTAAGTCCATTAATCGAGCAGCATTTTGCGACCCAAAACCCCGTGAATCAAGATCAAGTTTCGGAGATTTCTGAAAACCAAACTTGGGAAAGATTGAAGACCAAGCTTTGGCAGTTTCAGGAAGACGCATAAGTATGCGCGTGCGTTTGCGGAGCGTGGATGAGCGAATTGAGGAGGTGAATGGCCATGTACTAATGCGACAATGGATCGGGAGTTTCAATGGCCGATCGACTTGGACTAAGTAATGCACCGGGAGGCTGGCGGTCTTGGAGGTCGTCCACGCAACGAACTGCCAACTCAATCAAGTTAGCAATCGTGAGCCATGCCGCAACTTATGCTGCCAGTGAGTCGCAGTGGGCCACTAATTTCGAAGGTTTTGAAAATTAGGCTCGCAGGATTCGCAAAAGCAGGTGATGCGGTTATATCTGGGACGCGAGGCGCCCATATATGCCTACCTGGTCGTAGGCTTCTAGCGACTCTTGAGCGACTCTTGAAAGGAGAGGCAAGAGCACCAGACAATCCAGAGAGGCAGAAATGACCTTCATCGAGAGTGTGAGTGACAAGCATTTGCACTCATGTATTTTACCTCTTTTTAGTGCGATTGTTTATTCCGCTTGGCTCCCTGTGACGTAGGTAGCAGTGGACGCGTCGAACCCAAGGCTACTAATTTTGTGTGTGTCTCCTCTCTGTTTTGTTTCCAGGTGTGAACTTTCTGGGATGGTATTTGCGTGGAGATCTAGCGCCGGGCTGAGTGCTCGCTCACGGCGCACGTACAAACCACACCGGCGTGAACTCACAAGCGTATCGTAGAGCCTCTGGTCGCCGTCACTTGGTCGCATGCTGGCGCAGGGCCTCAGCGCGTTCGATTGATGGCCAGAAAAGAGGATGCTTCCGTCACACGACCACCGTTGCTAGATGGATCAAATTATCCATACTGGAAAGTACGCATGAAGCCTTTCATTAAATCTCTTGATGAGAATGCATGGACAGCCGTAGAAGAAAGATGGTCTCCCCCAATCGAAGTTGATGAAAACATGAACGAGACATTGAAAATAAAGAGTAACTGGAGTTCCGAAGATATGCTCAAAGCAAATGCCAATGGAAAAGCACTTAATGCTATTTTCGGAGGAGTAGATGAGAACCGCTTCAAGTATGTTGCAACTCCTGTGATTGCGCCTAAGAAAAGCTTTGGGGGATTCTTCAAACCATTCATAAAGGCACCAACTTGGTAAGAGAATCTAAACTTCAAATGCTAACAACCATGTTTGAGAATCTCAGGATGGGAGAAGATGAGACGATAGTCTGTGATCCAATGCAAAATTGATGGATATAGCAAATCAAGCCTACCATCTCGGCAAGGAGTACTCTGTTAAGAAGCTAGTCCGAAAGACTCTTAGATCGCTTCCAAGAAGATTTGATGCTAAAGTTGCTGCAATAGAAGAAGCAAAAGATATCACAACTATGAGACTTGATGAGTTGATGGGATCTCTACAAGCGCATGAGATGAATCTGAATCAAGGTAGAAGAGAAAAAGATATAGCTCTGAAAATTGAAGCAACAAGCCCAAAAGAGTTACAACAAACTGAAGACATAGAAGAAGAAGGAGAAATTGCTCTTTTGATTAAGGAATTATGCAGATATTTCAGAAAAATTCAGGAAGAAGACAAAGCATATGATGCAGATCACATCACTACACTTTCTTTACCAACCGACGGAGATTTCGAAATTTCAGGTGCTTTATGAAAGTCCTCGTTACAAATATCACTGCAACACTTGAAGAAGTTATTTGTGAGAGAAGTGATCGAAAACAATCTTCTTCATGGGTACGAACTTGTGCTGAATAAACTTGACAAGATACTCATACAAAACAAGAGTCTTGTAAAAGAGATAAAAGGCTGTCAAGAAAAGTTGAACAATGCTGAAAAGACCATAAACTATATGAAGAAAGGAAAAGCCAAGATTGATGAGTTACCTTTTCAAACAAGTGTGACACAAAATCATATAGAAGAGACATCAGGAGACAAGAAAGGCAAAGTTGAAGCTGGTTGTGTTCTATCTAATGCTCATGAATACAAACAAGTGAAGTATAACAAGGAGAAGAGACGACATAGAAGACAAGTTCCTACATGCTTTCATTGTGGAAGAAGAGGACATATAAGACCAAAGTGTCATCAACTGAAGACAGATATGAGGAATCATAGAGTACTTGGAAAAGCAAAGAAGTGGATTCCGATATGTCACTATTGTGCTGTCAAAGGGCACATCCGTCCAAGATGTTGGAAGATCAAGAAAGACATAAAAGAAAACAAAAATATAAGACAGACTCCTTATACCAGAGAAAAAAAGAAAGAAAGAAAGAATATATGGGTTAGAAAAGGAGATTTAGTGGGGTACTCTTCAACAAAAAGATCCTCAGAAAACAACTGGTATTTTGACAGTGGTTGTTCAAGACATATGACAGGCAACAAAGGATTTTTGATGAATTACAAAGAATGTCCAATTGGGCATGTGACTTTTGGAGATGGTCAGAAAGGTCAAGTAGTTGGAAAAGGAACATTGATGGTTCCTGGGTATCCAAAATTGAAAAATATTCTGCATGTAGAAGGCTGAAGGCAAATCTTCTAAGTATAAGTCAATTATGTGATCGAAATCTGTTGGTAAAATTCACTCAGGACAGATGTGTGGTCTATGATGAAGCTGGTCACTGTGTTTTAACTGGTTCAAGATCTTCAAACAATTGCTATTTGCTAGAGAAACTGGAAGTCTGTTATAACACATCTTGCAATATCACTGAAATTTGGCATCATAAGCTTGGACATCTGAATTTCAGAAACCTTATGAAGATTACAGAAATGAAAGTTGTTAAGGGAGTGCCCAAGCTTACAAAAAGGGAAGGTGGTGTATGCGGACCTTGTCAACTGGGAAAACAAAGTCGTGCTTCTCACAAAGTTGTGCAAGACATTGCGCTGCAACAAGAGTGTCGGAACTTTTGCACATGGATCTTATCGACCCACACGATAGAAAAGCTTGTCGTAAAAAGATATGTATTTGTGTGTGTTGATGACTCATTCCGTGTACACTGGGTGGACTTCTTGAAGGAGAAATCGAAACGTTTGAAGCCTTTAAGAAGTTATGCATGCAACTCCAAAATGAGAAAGAGTGTCAAATAGGAAAGATTGTCAAAATTCGGAGTGACCATGGAAGGGAGTTTGAAAACACTCAATTTGCAGAATTTAGCGAAGAAACATGGGATTCTGGCTATGAATTCTCGACTCCAAAAACTCCTCAACAAAACGGAGTGGTTGAAAGGAAGAATCGCACTCCAGAGATGGTTAGAGTTATGTCTGCATTCAAAGAAGCTCTCTACAAGATTTTGGGCGTGAAGCAATCAATCACGACATGCTACATCATCACTAGAGTGTACATTCGCCTTCAACCAACATGACACCATATGAAATTTGGAAAGGTAAAAGGCCAAATCTCAAATACTTTCACATCTTTGGAAGCAAATGTTATATTCTGAATGATACAGATCAGCTGGGAAAGTTTGACAAGAAAAGTGATGAAGGATTATTCATGGGGTATTCTACTAGTAGAGTATAGCGGGTGTTCAATTCAAGAACCAAAAAGATGATGGAGACCATTAATGTTGTTGTTGATGATTTCTCAGATATGGAGACTCAAGGTACATCAAGTGAGCCAAACAAGCTTATCACCGTAATCAGCGAATCACCGGATGAAGAGTTACATGAGGAACAAGATGTTGCAACACCGGTTATAACACCAACTGCAACAATGCATAACGCTCAGTGTTTCAGATGCGACAATGGGTTATAAACCGATGTCACAACCGAAGTTACAACGGATGAAGTCATTCCGTAATCGATAAGGAAGAAAATGACGTACGAAGAAGATAATGAAGACAGCAAATCTTGAACCATCCTCAAGAATAAAGAAGAATCATCCTATTGAGAATGTGATTGGTAATGTGATCAAGGAAGAAGAACCGGACGCACTCAAAGGATAGATTATCAAGAATTATCCGCTCACATGTTACATCTCCGATTGAACCAAAAATGTCAAAGAAGCTCTAGTTGATGAATCATCGGGTTGGGTCGTAATGCAAGAAGAATTGAATCGGGCTTGTTCGAAATGATGTGTGGACATTGGTCCCAAGGCCAAAGGATGTAAATATTATTGGAACCAAGTGGATCTTCAAAAACAAGACTCGATGACAAAAGGCAACATTACAAGAAATAAAAGCAAGACTAGTAGCTCAAGGATATACTCAAGTCGAAGGGATTGACTTTGATGAAACATTTGCACCGGGCCAGTGACGTTTGGAATCCATCAGATTATTGTTAGCGGTAGCATGTTCTATGGGGTTCAAGCTACATCAAATGGATGTAAAGAGTGCTTTTCTAAATGGAGTTCTAAGTGGAGAAGTTTTTGTGGAGCAACCGAAAGGGTTTGAAGATCCTCACCATCCAGATCATGTGTTCAAATTGGAAAAGGCTCTCTTTGGCTTGAAGCAAGCTCCTCGGGCTTGGTATGAAAGTCTTACAAGATTCTTACTTGAGAAGGGCTACCAAAGAGGGGGAGCAGACAAGACTTTATTCATAAAGAAGTCTAAAGCAGATCTGATGGTAGCACAAATTTATGTTGATGATATCATATTTGGTTCAACATCACAAAGGCAAGTGGATGAGTTTGTTCATCTAATGCAAGAAGAGTTTGAGATGAGCATGGTAGGTGAACTAAACTACTTCTTAGGTTTCCAAATCAAACAATACAAAGAAGGAATTTTTATTTCTCAAACCAAGTATGCACAAAACCTGGTGAAAAGATTTGGCTTGGAAAAGGCTAGACACATGAGAACACCCATGAGTATGAATCAGAAGTTGACAAAAGATGAGCATGGAAAAGATGTAGACCCAAGTCTCTACAGAAGCATGATTGGAAGCTTACTCGTCTCATCACGCCTAGCAGGCCGATATCTCTTTCAAGTGTTGGAGTTTGTGCAAGATATCAAGCAACACCAAAGGAGTCTCATTTGAAAGTCGTTAAACGTATCATCGATATGTACATGGTATCGCAGTAATATGGAATTTGGTATTCAAAAGACTCCAACTCACATCTTGCGAGTGTATAGTGATGCAGATTAGGGCAGGGAAACATTGATGATAGAAAAGGCACCTCAGGAAGATGTTTCTATCTTGGCAACAACTTGGTCACATGGTATAGTAAGAAGCAAAGTTCCATTTCACTCTCTACGCAGGTTTAATACATAGCAGTAAGGAAGTTGTTGTACACAATTGTTGTGGATGAAGCAAATGCTTGAGGACTATGGCTTTACAACAAGGGTTATTGACTATATTCTCATGACAACAAAAGTGCAATTGATATCTCCAAGAATCCAGTCCAACATTCTCGTACTAAACATATTGATCTTCGACACCACTTTATACGAGATTTGGTAGAGAACAAAACAGTTGTTATTGATTATGTTGCAATGTAAAAGCAATTGGCGGACATCTTTACCAAACCCCTTGATGCTACAAGATTCGAAAAAGTTGAGGGGTGAAATCGCCTTTCGCCAACTTTTAATCCCCTATTGGTGACTCATGAAAAGCGACCCGCATCCTCTCATGTGTTATTAATGTCGTTTGCGTGAGGAAGAAAGAGATTTCAAGACAGGGGAGTCGATGACCCGAATTTCGAAGATAGGGGGAGTTGTAGAAGAAGTTATAACAAGACTTGTAACAATCAGTGAAGACTTTTGCATCAATTTAGACACAAAGGGGGAGAAGTTGTCTTGTTGAAGAGTTCCTTTCATGGATGAAGTTTTGTTTGTGCTTAATCATGACATCACTAGTTGCGCTCAGTAATCATATATTTTGTAAGCAACTAGATGATTTTTCTTTAGTTTGTAAAAAGTCCGTGTCCCGTCGAGTTGTAACAGTGGTTGTAGCAGTGAGTCAGCGGGTGCTAGAAGCGATAGTGTCAAATTATGCCAAAGGGGGAGATTGTTAGTGCAACCACACTATTATTGGCATGATTTGACACATAGTCAATATGACGTGGCAATCTATGTGACATGGCAAAACTGATGACATGGAGAGTATGGTGACATGGCAAGGAGTCTTGGCTTGCAAGGCAAGACATCTTGAAGATCTTGGTGGAGTTATTCAAAACCATACTTAGTGTTATAACCAGGGTTTACTATAGATTTCTTTAGCCCATTGCTATAGATTTTCAGCCCAATACTGTAGCAGTCTGATCCTGTAGCAAACCGGTTCTGTAGCAACCTGTTCCTGTAGAAGCCTGGTTTGGTAGAGGTTCTTGTCCTCTTCCTTCCTTCCTCACTCTTGAACTTGGTAAGCTTGGATTTATGGTTTTATACCGTATTTATTCTTGTATTTTCCTTGTTTTAGTTTTCTTTTTAAAACCTAGAATTTCTCCTTGGATTTGCATGTTTATAGGTTTAAATTGAAGCCATTGATTTGTTGTTCTTGTGTGAGAGTGCTTGTGATGAAATTTCTTGAATTGGTGTTGTAAATTTGGAGAAAATCTTAGTTTTAAGGTCGGTTTCTTGTAGCAATTCCGAGGGATTTACTTGTAGCACCGGCAGATCTTTAGTTGTTTCTTTGATTTCTTTGGATTAGATTGAAGCTAAAACCCCTAGAAACTCATTGGGAACCTTTTAAACCTAGTTTTGAGCCAACCCCTAGGATCGAATTAGGGTTGTTTGTTAGAAAACTTAGGGTTTTTCTTGTTTGTTTTGTTTTTGTTAAATTTTATTGTATTTTGTTATGCTTTGGCAAGGAGAAGAAGTCTTGGATCGAGGCAAAGGCTTAGCCGAGGAGTAGCTTGTGAGGAAGACAAATTGCCGATCCGGTGAGTGGAATTATTTAGCATAGCTTTATTAGAAGAATGCCAATAGCTATATATATATATATATATATATATATGCATTTCATGTTTTAAGTAAGTTTTATTGATTTATACTTGTTTGGTATTTTGGTGAATGATAATTATTGTTGAGGCAAATCTTGGATGTCTCGTTCGTCTTATGATTTGTTATCGTGGAAATTGTGATTGATATATGTATCCATGAGTTTGTGAAATCTTTATTTTGTTTGAAACTTGAGTTTTGTTATGGAAATCTTTGATTTGGTGAAATCCTAGATTTGAAACAAATTTTGGATTGTTGAAAGGAAAAGGATTTCCATGTTGTTGCTTGTGTTGGGACTTGCAAATTATTTTGTATTAAAAGTTTGGGCTTTGCTTATGTGTTTATCTTGTCCTCGTGCAAATGGCCGAGGTATTCTTTATTTATGATTATGGATGGATATTGTACTCCGAGTGGAGTTGTATTTTATTGTGGTGATTGTTTTGGTGATATCCCTCTGCGAGTAGGCGGTCTTCACGACCCTGACTGTTGAGGTGGCGTGTTGGCCAGGGCTGATTACTATGAGGGCAGTTCGGTGGGAGTGTAGAGCCACGATCGGATATTCATCGGTAGCCGAGTCACCAACCCGGGTGAGCTCGATGGGTCAGCGTCAAGGGCATGAGTACCTTGGCGGCTCACGAACCTAGCCATGGCCACGCAGCGAAGGTTTAGAGAGTTTTCTAGACCATGTTATGTTGGGTGAGTGTTGGGTATTGTGTTTATTTATTTTCAAACCCATGATATTTTTGTTGTTTTACTTGTATTTAAAACCATGTTTTATGATTTTTGTGTTGTAAACCCTAGTTGGGGTAAAAAGGGTTTTCTTGGTATTATTATGTTGTTTTACTTCTTTTAAAGACTTCTATTATGCATGTTGAAGTTTATAAACTAGTATTATTTTGGTAAAGCATGTATTTTGATGATTTGTTATTATTCTTACTATTGGTGTATTTTTCTGCTAAAGTTGTGCTAACCTCCCCTCACTGAGTAACTTGAGTTACTCATCCCTCTCTCTTTCTCCCAGTCTGTTGCAGGTAGTAGGTGTGACTGTGTGGCAGCGTACTGGGCATTTGCTTCTGTTCTATCCCCTATTGTATTTTCTTCAGTTCATGTATGTTATTATTGTCATGGAACATGTTATAAGACCTATGGATCCACTAGTGTGTAGAAAACTTGTTGCATGGTTTAGTATTTAAATACTCCTAAACTTCTGTGTATTACCATTTCCTACTGTTGTTAGGGTTGTTTCCCTGTGTATTTTGTGAACCTCTGTATTTTCTGTATCCTATTGTTTTTGTTGTTGTTGTTGTTGTTACTGTCGTTGTGTAACATTGTTTCTTTCTGTTCTATATCTGCGATATGTATATTGTTGAATTCCAGGTGTGTTGATTAGCCTTACGGCATCCTAAGGGTTGAGTGGCGGGTATCCCTTCTCGGGATTGCTGCGGCGATTGTCGCGTCCCGTGGGCCCGCGGGTCGGGGCGTGACACTTAGAGAGATATGATTGAAGACTAAATATGGTGGAGCTTATTTGAAGAATTATATATTCATGGTATGAATGAAGGAGATATGATTTGAAGAATCCTTTATGATTGAATTGATTGATTGAAGATCTATTGAAGGCAAGATTTGAGGACCAAACTTGGGTGAATTGAAGATCAAGTTTGGAGAATCTTTGAAGACAAAACTTGGAAGATTGAAGACTAAGTTTGGCAAATTTCGTGAAGACGCACAAGCACGTCGCCCCTGCGAGGGGACTAGCGTGATGAGGAACCCGAGGAGGTAGGCTGAGTTACTGCGCGATCGGGATCGGGAGATTTGGGCTGCATCGACTCGGACTAAAGTATGGCCGGGAGGTTGATGGGTCTTGAGGTCGTCCATAGCGTAACGGAACTCGATCAAGTCGTGATCGAGGGCCATGTTGCAACTTATGTTACAACAGGAGTTGCAACAGCTAATTTCGGAAGGTTTTTAAATTAGTAGCCGCGGAGATTCTAAAAGAGGTATGTGCTATATTTGGGACGTTGAGGCATCTATATAAGCTACCTTGCTCGTAGATTGTAAGTGTGACTCTTGGGTGTCTCTTGGAGGAGAGGTGGCGAGCACTAGACAATCTAGAGAGGGTAGTAATCTTCATTGAGAGTGTGAGTGACAAGTATTTGTACTCATGTATTTTTACCTCTTTTAGTGGATTGTTTATCTCCGGGCTTGGACCCCCAGATGTAGGTGAGTGGACGTCGAACTGGGTTACCAATTTTGTGTGTCTCCTTGTTTTGCTTGTATGAACTTTCTTTGATGGTTTGTGTGAGATCTATGAGTGCTTGAGTGTTCACTAAAACTCACAAACCACACCGGCGGAACTAACAATTATTATTATTCTAAGGAAGCGTTGTAGCATGGGATGAAATTGAGCAAGAATAAGTTATCCTTCTCCATGAACCTCGCCTGAACTCGCTGCGAATCTTGTTTTCCCCCTTGCCATGGTAAGCGGGGGTCAACCTCCTCCACCGCCTAAAAAATCCTGGTCCCAAATCGCGGCTTCTCTGACTCATTCTCTGGATAACTCCCCTCTTCATAATGAGCAACTCCTCAGCAAACTCAAAGCCACCACTTCCAACTTCGTCCGGCTGGATAAGGATGCCATTAATAGAGGTCGTATGAAATTCCAATATGCTCTGTATGGTAAGTTGTTTGGAAAATCCCCTCCTTTCGAGCAGGTCAAGACGTCGCTTCTTGCCAAGTGGAACAGTATTAGAGAGATCTTCATCTCTGACCTTCCTAATGGTTTTTTATTGGTTAGATGCCCTACTGAAAAAGCCATGCAGCAACTCCTTTTGGACGGACCTTGGTCCGTAAACGGAATCATTCTATAGCTGTCCCCATGGAAACTTTTTTCGAACCGAGCTTCGCTAAGCTTAACTCCGCTGTAATTTGGGTGCAAATCCACAACTTGCCAGTCGAATGCTGGGACGGTGATGTTCTAGAGACCATTGCTAGCAACTTCGGTAACCTCATCAAAGTTGAAGAATTTACATCCACACTGGCCAGATCTAAATACGCTCGGGTTTGCATCGAAATTGACTTATCTAAACCTCTCTGTCAAGGTTTTTGGATCGGGGATGATTTCCAGAAGGTGTTCATCATGGTGATGTACAAGAGATTGCCGACATTCTGTTACAATTGTGGGCTTATCGGTTATGGTAGTAAGTCGTGCACTAGGTCTGCGTCGTCTGGGGCCGGTGGGTTTTCTTTGCCCTCTCGAGATGATCGAGTGCCGGTGGAAAGAACCTCCCAGGTCTCTCACGACGCCGATCAGCTCATGAACACAACGGACCCTATTTTTGTCCCTAGCCCTGAAGATAATCTGGAATCTGATTTTGGACCTTGGCTTCTGGAATCCCGCCGGCGCGGCAGTGCTCGGGGTTGCGGCAGTGGTGTAATGCGTGCCCTCACGTGACTCCACGTACAACAGCCGGAGTGGAAGCCGAAATCACTGAGTCTCGAGGTACTATCTCCCATAGCTTACGTGGCGGATCTACATTTGCTGGTCGTGGGCGGTCATCCACCTTCCATGCCTCTCACGATTCCCTACACTCTGATGTCGTTGAAACTGTAAACGTCCAAAATCCCATTGCAAATCTAGCCGTTAATCAAAACTTCGTGATCAACGAAACCATCAGAGATAATCCTTTAAATCCAATTCAATCTCCTTCGCTTGATCCCTAGGCCACTACTCTGACAGACCCTTCAAGTCAAAACAACATCCTTACCTCTCCTAGAGACCATCCACCGCCTAACCCTCCCAATCAAATCGTTCCTTTTCATTCTTCTCGAGGAGTCTCTCAGACAACCGCCCCATCTAGACCTTGCTCTAGACCCATCTCTCCCCTCCCATCCTGAGAACTTCTGTCCCGAATGTCTCCATCAACACTCTTTCTTCTGATCTTCATCATGATTCACTTGTTTCCCAATTCTCTTCTACCCTTGACTCTAGTGAAATGGAAGAAGATAGTGGAGAAGACGAGGGTTCCACTGACGATGAAGATGATGAGATGCCAGATGAGGAAGATGAACCTGATGACTCTATGACTTTGGTGCAATATCAGGCTGGGGTCAGAAGGGAAGCTCTCATCAGAAAAGGCGGTCATGTTGAGGAAGTCTCGCCGAAGAAGGCAAAATGGAAACTAGAGGTCCCGAACCTTGAAGCTGTTGTCTCTTCTTCTCATCCTTCTTCTAAAGAAAGTACTTTTCCATTTTTTTCTATTCATGTTTATTATAAACTCAGCTAAAATTATCTGTTGGAACTGCAGGGGTATCTCCGATCGAGATACTTCTTCTCGGCTCATCAAACTCATCAAAAAGCTCAAACCCATTTTGGTTTGTTTAGTAGAAACCCGCGCCAACTCTGATCGTGTTGATCGCTTCTGTAAAAAAATTCCTAAACACTGGGAGTGGGCCTCTGTTCTCGCTGAAGGTTATTCAGGTGGTATCTTTATCCTTTGGAACTCGGCCATTGGTCGAGTTACTTCTATTACTGTTTCCCGTCGCGCGTTGCATATCGTGGTTTCCTCTACTTTTTCCAAAAATTTCATTATTTCTGTGGCTTCTCATTGCCATGGTAGCCAAAGTTAAACAACCAAGAAGACCTGATCAATATTCTGACTATCATGATATGGACTGCTTTAGGACAACATGCAGCTGTAAACTTTGGTCAGTACCCATTCGGAGGCTACATGCCGAATCGGCCTACTCTAATGAAGAAACTCATTCCACAAGAAGATGAGCCTGACTACGAGGACTTCATATTGAATCCTCAATACACTTATCTGTCATCGGTGCCATCTCAACTTCAAGCTACTCAAATAATGGCGATTCGAGGACACCTTATCGACGCATTCTCCCGACGAGGAGTATCCGGGTCATTGCACAATTCACACTCTCACTGGATCAAGGATCGGCAAATAGTGAACTACTTTGAAAAATTCTCCACAAAATTGGTAAAGATTGAGGACATCATACATAAGAGAAACAAGTACTTCCATCTCAAGAACAGAAGCGGAGCTGGTGTACCTCCATACGAACTTCTTTTCCTACCTCCCGTCCCAGAGTGACGGGCCGTGGCGTTCCGAATAGCATATCCATATGAACCATTGGCTCCTTGCATTATATCTAATTGCGCACTTATTGTTTGAAATTAGCTCCACAGATTGATATTGTTTGCAAGATTTGCACAAGGTTTGGCAAGTCCTATTGTTACAGTATATGTACAAGTAAAAATTTGTGAGGCCTCTAGAATGTGTTGTGTAGTTTATCAGTGTTCTTTTCTTCAAATGAAAGGTGTAGTTTATCTTCAAACTTTGTGAAGATTTGGAAGGAGAAGCTTCGGTTGGCTCAATTTATCGAAGTCATTTCATTGTAATAAAATTTTAGATCAATTATAAATAGGTTGATATCAAGATCTAACTTTTCTACTTTTTAAATGCATTCTGATCACTTGAAAAATAATAATTTTAAAAAATAAAAACTCTCAAGGACTATGTCAAGTGATTTTCCAAGCTTCTCCATTCTCAGCAAATAGTTTTGAAGAGAAAATAATAATTAGAAATTTTGATTTGTGTTAATTTATTTTTGATGTTTCAATTAAAAACAGTTTGTCAAGTTTATTTTAAATGATTTTGTATTCAACCAAAGTTTTTAATTGTTAAGCTTTAATTCATATATCAATATTTTACTTACGGGTTACACTTGGTGCCCCTTTTTTTTTTTAATATCATAATTTTAATCAAAACATTCTTCTGCTCATTTATAAATTAATTAATTAACTATAATGAATAATTTCCTTGATTTATTTTGAATTTAAAGTTATAAAAATTAATCAAAAGTTTTAACATTTTCTTAGAAAATATTTACATTTATTTATTCATTTTACAAAATAAGGGCATCTCCAACAGACATGTATATTTGAAGATTTTCCACAAATTTAGCGCAGGTGTTGCTCCAACCCAACGCAACAACTTGCGCCAAATTTGAAATATACTATTGACACACAATATCTTGCGTGTCACTGTAGCAACATTATTTTTTTATATTATTTTTATCTGTTTTGATTTCTATTTTTTTAAATTATTTTTTTCTGTTTTTTTATTTTATAAATTTAAATTTATAATTTATATTTTAATTAAATTAATAACTTGTTGATTTCGATTTTGAATTCTATTTTTTTAAATTATGTTTGTTTTCTATTTTTTATTTTTATAAAATTTATATTTATAAATTTATATTTTAATTAAATTAATAACTTATTGTTTTTTGTTTTGATTTCTGTTTTTTTAAATTATGTTTGTTTTCTATTTTTTATTTTTATAAAATTTATATTTAAAATTTTATATTTTAATTAAATTAATAACTTATGATTTAAATTTATATTTTGTAATTAATTAAGAAATCAAATTAATTAAAGAAATTAATCTGTGAAATATAAATTTATTAAAATTAACAAAAATTACATGAACGATAAAAAAATCACAACTCCCAAAATACTAATGGTGCGTGTTTGCATGTTATATTTTTATTAAAGTAATTAATGTAATAATTGTATTTATATTTTTATCTCAATCTAAATGTTTATTTTATATTTATTAAATATTCATAATAAATATAAAGAATAAAAATTTTATTTTAAATAGTATAATATTTAAATTCAATTTGTAAAAATGAAAAATATTTAAAGATGATTAAATTTATTGATAATATGAATATATAAATTGTGAAATGAGAAAAAAATATTCTTTTAAAATATTTTATTTTATAGTTAAAAATAGAGATTATTGTTGGAAAAACTTTCACTGTAAAAATTATATATTTTGAATATTGAAGTCACCAAATATAAAGTTATAAGTTGAAGATAACCAAACTAAACTATGTATTGATGTGTGCATAAATATGGGATTAATCTCTCAAAACATATACATTTGTCTTGTCTAAGAAAAAATTTGAATCCATTTTTTGAGTGAGACACTAACAATAATTTATACAGTAAACTCGATTTAAATATATGAATTGATTGTAAGTAATATTTAAATATTTTTGTATCCGTATTTATTATTTAATATTTTTGTTAAAAAACGTGCCCTTTTTTTAATTCTTTTTGTCCTTTGCAACTTGGCCGAGGACTTTGAGATGGCGTTTTCTCTATGGCATATGCATATCAAAGTGTGGTCAATTATTGCAAACCATTGTAAAATATCAAGTAAAAAAACCTTGATTCTAGTGAAGCCTAAATTATTAGTACTTTTTTCCTTACCTTTAAACAGAAAAAAATAAATAAAAAATAAGGCGTTAAAAGCGTGAGATGCTGCCTGCCATTAAGAGGACAGGCCTCCTTTTCAGATGTCAAGGATAAACTTTCATTGTCAATGCTTTAAAAACGAAATTTTATGATATAAATTTTTTATCCGGTAGTACTGATCTTATTGTATAAAATTTGATTTTTTTTTTTAAATTTAAAAGTACTAAATATAATGGTACCTAAGATTGATGTCAAAAATCTTGATTATAAGAGCATGTTGACAGCGATCGAGCTCCCTATTTGTTAAAGTTGTGATAAAAAAATTTTATTATCCTGAATTTAAATTTTTTTTATTATAATAGGTGGTTTTTAGGGCTTTCACGTGAGTTTAAATTTATCACTCTAGTTTTACATCTTAAAATGAGAGTACTTTGTTGAATGTCCAATTTCTGATACTATGCATGTTCCTACTCATAGTTTAATTATTGCATTAACAAGATAAAAGTATATAAATAAATTATTATTATTATTGTGTGCATACTCCTGAATTGTATATAAATTTATTATATTTATTAAAAAAATTAAAATTTATGTATTTGAAATATAATTACTAAACTGTCCTATCATACTCTCAGTTAGAACATTATATCTTTTGAGTTTCGAATTTATTTTATTTATTTTAAAATAGATAAATATTAAATTAGACTTACCCACCAATGTATATTACGAGATTTTTACTATTTTCATGAATGTGGTTATTAATATTTTTTAGGAAAAAATTAATATTAAAAACATCTATTTATTAGTTAAAATGTAAACTTAAATGTTAGATTATTTATTAGGCAAGAAAACGTGTATTGAAGCTTGAAAGCACTCCCCTCAGTTTCTTGCCTTAAATTCTACATGAAATTATTTTTATTTAAAAAAAGGCATATTTTATCCTATATTAATTTTAGGAATTTTAAAAAAATTATAAATAAAACAATTACTTATTAATATTTTATTTTACACTATAAGGTATATGCTAAATTAAAAGGCGTTAAAATTTAATGGAAAATAATGTAACTTTAATCAATACACTGCATTGATTTGTTACTGTGAATTGTTCATCATTTCCAACTCATTTTATTTTACCAATAAACCAAGCGTGTTATTTTACTTTCTAAATTATATGAATTTGTTCATGCTTTAAAATTTATGTGATTAGACATATCACAGTCACGTTAGTAATATATTTTATATAATTATATATATATATATATATATATGACAACGGATCATCCGAGTAGTTTCATACATTTCAAATTTACCAAAGTTGTTATCTTGGATTTTAATTTAATGGTTATGCACTGTTTATTTAATAATTTTAACCGTTCATTCAGTTTATGCACAGTATCTGAGTAAAACTCAATCATTCAACCCCATTTCCACTAGCATTATAGTAATTATAAAAACTAAAACTTAAAACTAATGAACCTTAATGAATTATATAAAACCGTAATTAATACTCATTGTAGTTATTTAATTTTTCCTGTGCTTAACTACGGATGTTCTACAAATATCCACAGTTGATGTTTCTTCCATCTATATACGAGAAGGGGGACAATTGCCCTTTTTAGTTTTGAAAAAAATTATTCTTTTAAAGTTTTTTTTATCATATTATATAATTTTTTTTTAATATTTCATATGCCCCTTTCTATTTTTATTTATTATGAGTTATGATAGGAATATTTGTATTATTGAAAAGGTGGATGAACCATATTCATTAAGAAAAAAAAGAACCATTACAAAAAGGGATAAAGACAGAGCCAAAGCTCTACAAAAGAAGAAACCAAAAGGAGTGGTGAACAGAGACTAAAACAACAGAGATATAATAGAGGAGAAAGCGACGAGAACAACCCATATAGGAAAAGGATCCAAGAGGGGTACAAAAATCCGGAAGACTAGATCTCGCCTGAACTGGGGGAGGGGGGCTCCAAAGGGGCTTTATGCTCCGCATCGCTGGTAGTTAGAAACTCGAGGCTTCGCTTAACCTTTGCCAACGGTTCCTCAATCTTCACCCTCTTAGCTTCTGGAGCTGCAGAAAACCACAAGAGAACTATATGCTCAATTTTAAGAATCAAAGCAATAGTCGAAAGACAATTAGCAGTGAAAATGTGTGCATTTCTTTCAAGCCAAATGTTCCAAATGATGGCCCTCACAAGAAAATCCCATAAAGGGAGCAAAGGTTTAGGAAAGAAGCGTCTCTGATCACCCCATAGGTCGAGGAGAGACCTAGGAGTGCGGCGGATACCTAATAAATTAGCGAAGAAGGCCCAAATATGAGTAACCAAAGGGCAATGTAGCAAGAGGTGCTCAGTAGTCTCGACATCCGCATGGCACTAAACACAAGTAGTCGTAGGCAAAACATTGCATCTACGCAAGGCAAGGTTGTCTAGAGTCAGGATTTTATTATCCCACGCTAGCCAGTTGAAGAGATTAATTTTTTTTTTGGGCAATCTCCTTTAAGGATGACATTGGTCTTATGGCAACGGACACCTCCATCATTCAAGAAGTTATAAAGGGTTTTGACTAAAAACCTTCCATTTGAAGTTAGTTTCCAGCGTCTTTCATCAATCCCAGAAAAGGGTTGAGAATGGAGAGTGTTGAGTACGGTGCTCACCGTAGACAAGTTATAAACAGTGGGATCATGCCCTCTGTTTCATAAAATCTACAATAGTTGCTTCCTTAGACTGAGCTAAAAGGAAGAGGTGAGGACAAATGTCAGCAAGTGCATATCTCTCGACCCAGTTGTCAAGCCAAAACAGAGTGGAGGACCCGTTTTTGACAATAGAGATAGAATATTTGTATTTTCACCCCTATAAAAATATATAATTATATATACACTCTTATAAAATTATATTTACATGTTCATCCTCACAATTCACAAAACATAAATATTTATCAGTTACCATTTACTTTTCTCTTTGAAAGTCTTTGGATGAGAAAGCCAATGAAGTCATGCTCTCATCTCATCCATAGAAATCTTTGGGCATTTGTTTCTCATCATCACCTTGATTTCTCACCCTCATCAGTCATCACCACAAAGCTCGGACAGTCTGGCCTAAGGGATTTGGTACGCTATCTCCCTCATTTTTGTCTTCCATTAGGGTTAAGAATAAGGTTCTAATTTTTAATTAGTCACGCTCTCATTTCATCCATAGGAATATTTGGGCATTTGTTTCTCATCTTCACCATAATTACTAGCCCTCATCACTCAGCAGTCATCACCACCGAGCTCCGCCCTACAGGATTTAATACACTATCTCATTCTCTCTCATCTTTATCTTCAATTAGGGTTAAGAACAAGGTTTTTTTCATTATTTAGATTTTAGGGTTATCATCATTAGATTCTTTCACACTTTTCTAATTATTCTTTGATTTTGTGTTGGATTTGGGTTAATTGAAATTTAAGTATAGGAATTTTGTGTTGAGATATTTCAATACAATGGACTTTAATTTTTTATTCTTATTTATGTAGAGATTTTATTAAGTGCTATTTCAAGATAAAAACAACAATAGAATTAGAAATGTCTCAAACAAAAGAATGGTGAGAACAAGAAAAAATATTTTATCCGTTGGTTTATAGGCTTATAAATCTAGCTCTAATTTTACTAATTTTAACTGCAACTGTGGAGAGGATTTTCTCTACAATAAAAATTGTGAAGACTCGATTGCGCAATAGAATTGGTGATCAATTCTTAGCTGATTGCTTGGTGACGTACATTGAGAAAGATATATTTAATTGCATAGATAATGAAACTATTATTCATTGTTTTAAAAATATGAAAACTCGTAGATGTCAATTATCAATTTATTCTTGTTAATGTTTTGTACTTGTTGTTTATGTAAAAGACTTTAACTAGTTATAATATTTTAACTTGTGTTATTATATAATTTTAATTGTTTTCAAAATTTGATTTACAAAATTTTATTTGCCCTTTTTATAAAAAAATTTTTAGCTCCGCCACTGGTCTATATATAAATATATATATTAAACCGTTAGTCCTGTAAATATCTCATAAATCCTTTTTTTTATTAAAAAAAGACTATCTAAAAATTATTATTTTTTAAAACCATTATAATTATTATTCCATGAGGCAAAAAGATATAAGATATCAATCTCCCTGTTCTTTACCTGTTATAGAGGTTCTTCCATCAATCAATTCAAAGATCAAAGGTAAAAAATAAAAATAAAAATAAAAGGTACAACCTTGACAAATGAAAATGACTCATGAGTCATGAGCCTTATCTTCTAATATATATTAATATATATATATATATATTATTATTTTCCGTTTGTTGCACACCGACTTATCAGATCAGCGGATATATTAAATGAAAGGAAATAACTAAGAACTCATGGGTCCTATCTTTTAATATATTATTATTATTATTATTTTTTGCACCTATACCCCAACCCATATTGACAGACACTATTATTTATGAAAGGAAATAAGTACTAAAAAACTGTGCATGAGATCTCGAAAAGGTGGGTACTTTTAATTTTTTTTTTTTATTACACGTGATACTATCCACTTGTTCAAAATTGAAAATTCTAATCCAATACATCATAATTTATTCTAAACAAAAAATTACACATCATTTAAATAAATTAAAAAAATAAAAAATTACATTTTTTGAAGTTTATGTTTTACTATGAGCTCTTGAAGTGCACTTGGGAAGTAGTGGTCAAAAGTGAAAAAGTAATGGAAAATAACCCTTAACTGTAGTAAACAAAAAAAGTTAATATTATTTGCGGCAGTTCTGGTGTTGACTTTACAGAAATAAAAAAAATTTAAAAAAAAACTTTTGAATTTATATAATTTTTTTTTCTTCATTTCATTGAAAAATCTTTAAATGAGTGGAAAAATCAGTTATCAACTTTAGTGATTTTCTTACCACTGTCTTATATTGTAATATATAAACTATCAATACACTCATAAAAATTTATAATTTTTTATTTTTATTTCTTCTAATAAATGGCTTTTAAAATTATAAATTTTTAGAATTATAAATTCATAAAAGACATTGAAGTATTGACCACTATACTCATTTGAAAAAAAATTCACATATAAATTATTTATCTTAAAATATACTGGTATGTGTCAAATATCTAATACATGTAGTATAATGCATTGAATCCATGCAAAAAAAATTTCTATTAAAATTGAGCTGAAATAATTTACAATCCCGGAAATACGGTTAATATTTTATAATTTAATATTTGAAAGAATTTATTCATTTTCACCATTCATATTTGAATGGCAAGTGAGACGTTTGTTTGGCTACATTATTTGCGAAATTAATATTTTTGTTTTATATACATTTGTTAAAAAATAAATTTATTTAGTTACAAAATATTTATATTTATTTAATATACATACTTTTTTATATATAAAATGACTATTTTTTTACTTATGTTTGGTAAACAGTCCATGATTTCAACCAATCACTAAATTTATCTCTTACAGATTTTTTATAATTTTTGTATTAATTATTTTAAATAAATCTATTTAATTATCAATTTAAAAATATCAATATTGATAAATAAATATTAATTTAATAATTAATATTAATTAAGTGTAAAAATATTATCACAGATTTTATAATATTTAATAAAATAATAGCATTGCTTCTAATATTATATATTTAATTTGTCAAATAATGATATTTGATTCTTTTTATTGTTTTTTGTTTTTTTATATTGTATAATTATATAGATCTAAAAATTTGATAAAAGTCTATCCAAGATTCAGATTAGTATTTGGATATTATATATAATTTCTGAAATTTTAAGGATATTTATAATTCACTAACTGATGATCATTAAAGGCTTTGGTTTTTTTTTATCATTTTAATTTTTTTTTTAAATTTAACCGCATATAAAGAACAACTAATATTTTAAATGATATACATAATTAATTTTTAAAAATACATAAAATTAAACGATCTTTTAAGGATGCACACAGTATACAAACCCTAAAAATGTTTTATAAAAATAAAATAAAATTTTACAAAATTATGTGCATGAAAAGTAAAAAATTAATTTCATAAAAATATAATCAAATTAAAAAAATATTGAATTTAAAGGGGATGCTTAAAAAACATACTATTTGGTCCCTTTTTCTTAATTTTACATAAAATCAAACAATCAGCTGATTTCTTTCATGGTTTTAATTATATTATATTATATTATATTTTCATTTATGATTATTATTATTATTATTTCTGATAAATAAATAAAGGTGTGGATAAGATCTCGTTTTGGAAGAATAGCTGAATAGGTCCTTTTCTTGGCACTATAAAGTTGATTGACAGATGGATATGCCAATTTTTTAATATTATTTTTTACAAAAAAAAAACATATGGTCCATGGATATGCCTTTTTTAAAAATATATATATATACCAAAAATAGGTCCTTTTATTAGGGATTTTAATGTTGAAATGTTTATTTTAAGGGAAAATTACTGTTCACCCATCGTAATTTTCAAAGCTTAAAAACCCCTCCTACTTTTTACACACCACGGACAGCCCGTCCGAGTGTTTAACTTCACTTTTACCCCTCACTGGGTTCAGCTTCAAATGAGTCAGTAGTTGTGAAATCCCATTTTTAGGCACGAAAAATGGTGGGAAAAGGAAGCGCCAAAATCGCATCAGTATTCAGACCTTTTTGAAGGGCTTTCTGCTTGATTTCTGATAGACAATGCCAAGGAGTTGCATTACATCTTGTTGTTCTCCTCGTTATCGTACACGAAATATATAAATCGGTTTACCGAGCAGAAAAATGAAATTGATTTCAGTCGGATTGAGTCGAAGTGCACTTCATCTTCAAATGAGGTGTAGTCGATTTTTATTGTCGAGGCAGAGCATGTGCCCATTGTCGTCTTCTAGTTTATGGTTGTAAAAGTTGTATTACTGACGAGAAGAAACGATAATTACGACGAGTTCGTTTCGTTGTAAAAGTTACTTCTCGTTTATGGTTATCTATTTGTATATTTTTAAATAATGTTTAACTATTTGCTATTATCCGTTTTAAATATTTTACTAATATGTTTAATAATTGTCATATCCGTTTAATACTTCACATCTCCGTTTAACATTATCTTTTACATGTATAACTATTCATAAAGCGTGTAAATTCTCAAAGTCTCTGCGTAAAAGCGGTGATCTTTTCGTTTGATCCGAATTGTTGGCATGTGGCACGTGGCGGTGGCAAGGTTATGGTATCCCGTGCGTAAGATTAATGGCGGCATTAATTCTTATGCTGCGATAACCTAAATTTCCGAACACCCGGTTCGTTCTCATCGATCGATACTCGACAGTCTGTCGTTTAACTTTTTCTCGGATACGAAGAGTCGACTGCTTTAGTGGACTTCGCACCATAAATAACCGGAAGAACCACTCCCCGTGGACAACCACTCCTCAGTCGTCCTCATCGTCCTCCTCCTCCTCCCTCCTCCTCTTCCTCCTCTTCCCATGATGACAGCTCTATCTGACAGAAAAGGATGTTTCGTGAGCCTTCTTCCTTATCTTGAGAATCGATTAGCCGTAATCGCGAACTAGTTAAACTATCTTTTTCACTTGAGCCGAAATCCTCTCATAATTGCACGAATGCGGAGGATTCTCGGTGATGGATGAGCGGGAAAGCAATTAAGAGAGCATTTCGACTTGGGTAAGAAAAAGAAAGTTTTCACGTATTGCGTGATTGCGGAGGATTCTAGAGGAGGGAGATCGATGAGAACATCCTTTAAAAGCTGAGTTGACATTTACCATAGAGACTTTTCGTTAACGTTTAAGAAAATGGCGTCGATGTACAGCTATTACGTTACGTGTTTAACTATCGGGATCGTCGTTTAAGTCCTACCGTGACACATTGATTAATAGTCGTTTTCATGAATGTGTGTTGTTTAACCTTTTTTTAATGTTATGCGTTTTGCGAGGGTTCAAGTTGATGCGCTTGTTATGCACGGCACTGTGAGCATTCGAGATGTACGGACACTTGTTTAGATTACTCTGAGGTCGAGTCGTGAGTGTCCAGTCCGAGCGGACGTTGTAAATGTGTAAATGTTGTAAATCTTTTGTAAATGTTGTAAAATGTTGTAAATCTTTTTATAAATAAAAGCAGAAAGCAATCGTATTTGTTGTGAACTTACGAAATTTAAGCAGAGACCTAGTAAAAACAATGTGGGAAACAAAAACGTCGATTTGTAAACAATAGAAAAAGTTAAAAAGCAATACTCGAGTTACTCTTTAAACAATGACAGATTGTTTAAGAAAATACGTAAATATGTTTTAAACAGTGACCCGGGGAGGTGCCATCTAGCTGACGCTTGATAGTCGATTAAGCATTCAATTTAAACAATAACATATTATTTACATAATATAGACTTTAGTTAAGCAGGTTAACCCGTTATTTTTAAACACTATATGTATCTGTTTTAAACATAAAAACTTGAGCGTTTACGAGAGACTCATGTTGAGTTGAGAACTTTCATTGAGCGATGACAATATGTCTTCCTACGACGATGACATATATTTCCCTTTTTGCCCTTGGGATGGAGGGAAAAATACCGCCCAATCGCATCACGTCTAGTCTAACCTCTGTACGTCTAGCTATGCACTTTTTTTGTTTGCCTTTACGATTGCTGTTTGTTCTTTACATCTTCTACTTCTTCTTAAAGTCGTCTTCGTTTTGTTCTTCGTTTCATTTTGGTTTGTACTGATTTTGGTTTTCGATCGATATATTATGGAGAGTTTTTGTGGTATTGCTAGATTGACGGGGAGGAATAGTGCTAATGTTCACGGCTCGGACTTCTTGGGAATTGGTGTTAGTGCGAGATATGTGAGCGATGGGGTCTCGAAGTTTCTCTTGTCGAGGTTAAGTTCATCACGACTGAGATGGATATAAAAGCGGTTTGCCCGATAGAAAAGCGATGTTGACTTCCGGTGGATGTGTCACGTCCACTCCGTCTTCAAATGTCTCTGTAGTTGATCTTGTCGTCGGGGCGAGGAAAATGTGCCATTGCGAATCCTAATGAAAAGCGAGGTTTTACTCGATTTGTAAGTTCCTTTTCTTTTAATTATTCCGGTTATGCAGGGGTCATTATTGTTTAAATATGTCCAGTCATTTGGTTACATATCTGTACTAGTCCTTTACGTTATTAGTTAATTGTTTAAGTATTTAATTTAACGTTTAACTATTGTCGTTATCAGCTTAAACATTATATTCTCAAACAGCAACGTATTGATCTTTTCATTTGGTGAAGTGTTGGCGAGATGATTCTGCAGGTGCTCCCATTCATCCCATGGTGACCACGACGGTGTGGGATGTCTTCCTTCCTCAGTCGGATCATTACGAAGTGTTGTCGTTGGATATTGGTCGGCGTTTTGGCGGTGTCGAAACATTTTCGAGGATGTACTTGAAATCATGCGATCAAAAGGAATTTTTGACTTCAAATTCAGTAAAGAACGAAAAACTTATCGGGTGGTGTGGAATACTGTGCCGATGGTTGTCGTTGGCGCCTTCATGCATCAAAGAGTATAACAAAAAATACTTTCGAGAATCAAGGCAATCGACCCGTCGCATACTTGCGGTGGTGGCGTAGGTTCGGCGTCACGTCCGAGCGTCGAAAAATGGGTTAGCGCCACGAGTGATTCGGAAGCTCGAGGACCGTCCCTTATGCGAGGCCGCTGACATTCGAGGAAGGACATGTTGCGGGAACATGGTGTCCACATACCATACAAAGCGAGGCTTGGTTGGGAAAAAGAGCATGCCGGGTGGTCCTCGTGCCAGCGTGACATCTCCGACTACTATTGTTTGCTTTTGGTATGTGGATAAGGTGGGGAGACGAAATCCAGCGCGTGCGATCGTGGAGAGAGGCGGTGATCGTTTTAAGCGTGCATTCTTTTCTTCTGTAGCGTGTATTGTGGGATTCAAGAGGGCTGTGCGGCTTCTGCGTTTCTCGATGGTACCCCCTCCTTGGAAAAATATCGAGAATGCAGCTCTTTGGGTGCCAGGGAAAGATGGTAACAATGGTTTTTCCGCGTCGCCTCGGTATAGTCGACAACGAGACCGATGCCCTGATTGGACTTGGTTACATATCTAAGTTAGGGCGATGCCTTATCACGGTGGAGATTATCATGAGATAATTACCTTCGTGTCGGACGGGTCCGAAGGGGCCTTGTGAGCTCGATTGCGAGAGTCTTCCCTTCTTACGCCACATCAGTCTGTCTTCGACATTTGGAGGCGATTTTATGAAAAGCGATGTCGGACTTGGGAAGGCATTGAGGGAGAGTCTTTGGTCTATATGCTTCCGCATTGCGTGGGCATCCACGGCTAAAGATTTCGATGATACCGTGAATGAGCTGCGGGCCAGTATCACTGAAAGCTCATCATTTGGTTGATTAATAAATCGGATATGGCACGTTGGTGTAATTATCTGTTCGGAGGTGATCGTTGGGGTGAGATGTATTCGAGCGTCAGCGAGTCGTTCGATGCTTGGATCAGGAAGCTCGTCATTTTGCGGGTGGCGAAAATGGTCGACTCCATAAGAGTACGCAGAATGTTGATTTACAGTAACATTTAGTATTACCCTTTAAACATTCTCGATCTTTTGTTTAATTACACTTTCCGACTTTAAATATTAATCATTTCGTTTATTTAATTACAATAATGTTTAAACATGTTGTGAGATTATTTAACCATCACTGTCTTTGTTTAACCTTATTTGCGAGGTTCAAGTTGATCGCGCATGTTATATATGCAAGGCGTGACAGACGACGAAATGGGAGACCTACTTATGCGAGACATACATTCGAAGTTAGAGATCATTGTTGAGGGCGGCCGAAATCTTCGTGTTGAGTCGTTGTGTCGATGATCGTTACAGTGATCGACCAATCGCGGCAACTCTCATGGATCTGCGCCATCGAGACTTATTACGTATCGAAGGTGCGCGAGTTGTAGTATCCCTTACGAAACATGCTTCGCGGCGACAAATGCGAGCAGACGCTGACGTACATCGATTTATTAGCGGGTACTTACGCGTCGACAATTACAAAGCGGCGTACAAGGAAGCTATATTCCCCATACCCGACGATGGCGGGCCTTGAGGGCGAAATCGTGAGCTTCGTTTACGACATGTGACTAGAAGGCGACTGGGCGGCTGAGGCGAAAAAGAGGATCGAGTCGCTGGGCGTTTGATGTCCGCGAGGTTACATTGCGGCTCACGCCGAGGATCCGGTCGCAGTCGGCGATCTTGCAGTGAAAGCCCATCGCCGACTAGGCATTGTTAATAAACGCGAAGCGATGTGCGAAACATTGTGTATTTACTAACGAATTGAATGTATTTGCACGGAGACATTGTTATTTTAAGCGGATACTGTCTGTAATTTGAAATATTTCGAGCTGATGTTTAAAGCGATATATGGTATATTTAAACAATGAAAGCGGAAATGTACACAATTCTAGACGTAAATTAAACAATGAAATGACCCAAGATGAAATTTAACACCTTCTGATTGAAAAACAAACAAAATTTACATTGAGATATACTAAAGTCGTGTTCTTGAAAACAAAAACAATGAATTGAATTGTGTGTTGATGGGCAACTTTCCATATTTAGTTAAACAATGAGTGCGTTTATTTTAAGCGGAGAAAGTGTTATTTTAGCAGAGTGGCGTAATTTGAAATATTTAAAAGCGATGTTTAAGCGATATATACTATATTTAAACGATAGAAAGTGAAATGTGCACAATTCTACGTAAATTAAGCAATGAAATAAAAAGCCAGAATGGAATTTAACCCGCTTCTGATTCAAAACAAAACAAAATTTACATTTAAGATATACAAGTCGTGTTCTTGAACGAGAAACAATGAATTGAATTTGTCGATTTACGTTTGAAAACAAAATTGACGATCGGATATCTGAGGACATATTATTAAGCAAAATTTAACACATGTAGCGAGCCCCCTTTATCATGGACTGAGTACTTCCTCCCCTCCTTAAGTATCACGGGTAACATCCGTGTCGAGGGTAAGGGAGATATGCATCTGCGGTGGCCGTAACTTCTCACTCCACGGTGGTGCTCGATAAACCCATGGCGTGAGCCAGTGTGATCGGCCTTCCTTGTTTTAGGCGTGGGGTTTTACGTATGCGTCTTGCAGCGGGTACTGCTCGTCGCCGACTCGCCCTAACTCCATACTCGACACGAAAGGTCGAATAGATTCGGTATCGAGATATGCAAGTCGAGGATTAGAATACCGATTTAAAATACAAGCGGATATTAATCGGACGTAATTAAAAAACTTACCATAGTCAATAGCGTCCTTATACGTACCCGGACATGAAGAATAATACTATATTCTTGTTTATCATTGTCGGGAGACGGCGACATGGAAGTGGCCATTCATGATTATCGGGAGGATGACAATTTGAACTTCATGCGAGGTTGCCTTGCGGCGTCCCGATCATAACCGTAATGTAGTGTCGTATAAGTGCGTCCTGCTTTGACATAAGCGGTATGACTGATCGATGATGGGCGGCGCTTCTTGTAAGGATATGGCTCTTTGCTCGTGACTTTTGTATTATCATCAGGCGTCCATCTCATCATCGGTGACCGTCTCCTTCCCCTCAGCGACGTGTATAACAGCATCGTGTGGTCTTGCGGCAGCGTCGTTCTTCCACCGAGCGGTGCTTGAGGGATTAGCGATAGCAGATATTAGAAGACCATATTGTAAATATTTAAATGATATTATCAATTGTTACATGATATTATATATAATTAAGCGGTAAAGGCGAAAACTTAAATGATAACATAATGGTATTAAACACTATTAGGTAATAGTTAAACACTATAAAGAAACCCTTTAAAACAATATCATAAAAAGCGTTACACTTACAGATCCAGTAGGCGGTTGAGGAAGATCCTCATCAACTCCTGCTCGTATTTGTTAAAACGACTCAGAGCCAACCATTTCTTCTTCTTGAATAAAAAGCTTTTTCAGTAAACCCGTACGGTCGATTTTTGATTGGCCTTGATCATCTCTCTCGTTGCTCGGTCGGGGTCTTCATCGGCATCTTCGTCCCGATGCGGGGGGCGATGGCGAGCGAGCATCAGCTATGAACAGCGTCCTCACATTGTTGTTCTTGTTGTGGGATTGTGTCGCGCGATCTTGAGGAGCGGCGGCAGCATCGACCATGAGACACTTCCCTTACATGGTTCTTGTTGTGGTGGGATTGTGTCTGCTTGGGCTGCTGACTCTTGTCGGCCCGACGCGCGGCAGCAGTTCGACGATCTTCTCAGCGTGCCGTAGCAATGACATCGTTTGGGAGACACACCCTTAACATTCTTGACCTTGAGGGATTGTGTCCATCTTTGATGCGCTAATCTCGGCGGCCGGTTCCACGGGTCGACGATTTCATCGAGAAGAAAGTCAGCGACCTTCTCAGCCGCAGACAGCCCAGCCATCGTCTCGATGTCCTCCAGCGTCGTGGCCAGTATCATGCAGCGGCAGAACTCGATGCTGACGTCGGCCGCTCGATGGTGTTCTGCTATTGTTTCATCGTCGGTCGGCGGTGGAAGCGAAGCGATATTGTTCTCCTCTTTTTCACTAAGTCTCTTGAATGTGGCCTATGGAATGACCTTCCCGATGATGTCGTCAGTCGTCAAATTCAGACGCCTCGTTCGTCCGGGTGCTTGATTCTTCGAGGATGGCGTGGCCGGTTGTGAAACGTCCTTCGAGCGCCTCCACGCGACGAGCAAGCCGAGAAACTTCGGTCGTCAATATCTGGCGTACTGCGTAAGAGTTGCGGTGACATCTTACGCTGATGTCACCGGTGAGAGCTCTGCAGTCGGAGGGCATGCCCGTGGTCGGGGGCCCTCGTCGTTGTCGTGGTAGGGGGTTGTTGCAATCTGCAGGGGTAGGGGAGGGCTTCTCCGCGTCGAGGAATCGCGTCTGGCGTGGTGGGGTGGAAGTAGGAGAAGCAGGCGTCCGGCTAGCGATAGAGGCTGCCCTCGTCATCACGCTCGAGCCAGTGGTTCGGGAGCGATGGCATCCATCCGTCGGTTGGGCGCTGACAAATATTTCTTCTTGACATTCGCCCGGAACCAGTTTCGAGGAAACTAACATATGTAAACGAACAATTTGACTGAGATCGATTCATTTTAAACTATAAAAAAACTATATATTTAAGCGTTATAGAATATAATTAAGCGGAGAACAAAAATATTTAAACCGATTATGAATAAGAGTTAAAGCGGTAAATACTAAAAGTTTAAGCAGCTAAATAAAATGTTTAAACATTAAAAGACTTATGTTAAACATTGTCCATGATTTATTACCTCTTTTTCCATCGACGATGACAAGCTCGTTTCTACCGTCGCTTGCTTCAGGTGAAGTACTTTTCACCGTAGCCTGACATCCTTGGGATCTTCTAGAAAGCGGACTTTCTTCCCACGTTCGGTCATTTTCGTAAAAACCGGGAGCGTTAAAGCGCGACCGGCAACCCTTAATGTACCACCGTGTTGGTCTTCTTCCGGTGCATCTATCTTGCGCTCGGGCGGCGCTTGTGGAATATCCTCCATACAGCCACTTGTCGTCGCCCTGCGCCCGTGCGTGTCGCCCCGTGGTGGTAGATCGTCGGCGTAATCAGCGATCGGTTCGGACCGAGCGTGATGTATTTGGGAAGAGGGAGCTGTCCCCGTGAGAGTGCGCCATCGGAGTTTGACAAAATTATCTTCTTCTCCCCTCGTCGAACAAGTTGCTCTGAGTGCTCTTGATGGAGTCTACGTGTCTCTCGTGGGTCTTTGATAGATCACCGCCCTTGACGGCTGACACGGTTTTCTTCTTACGAAAGACCCAGCTGCGTCGCCATCGCATGCGAGACCAAAGCGAGGGGCCACGTCTTGAGGTGCGAAACTCGGTGAGCTTTCCCGATCCACGAATTTATTGGTGCGACCATCGTACCTTTGCAAAAGAGAATCAAGAAGGGCCCTCTCTTGGTATATGGCTTCGACTCGATGAGCAGCGCAAGCGGTGTCCTTGAATAATCTCCCGATTAGTCGAGGGGTCGTGTTAACTTTCAGATTCGACTAAGGTCTCACTGGCCCGGTGTCGAAATAGCAGCGCCCATTAACTAGGTTGACCGCCGTAATCACAAACTGCGTGATAACAACACGTTCGACATGCGGTATTGACAAAAGTTTAAGCGGAAATATAAGGTTTTAAGCGGTAAACTCTCGGTTATTAAAGCGGAGATATAAAATGTTAAAGCAGAGACCCATTTTGTTAAGCAGAGGCGAGAATACTTAAAGCAGAGACAACAAAATGTTAAAGCTGTAACATCTCATTTCTTAAAGCGTCAACCCTCATTTGTAAAAGCTGCAACCATATCAAGCGAAGCGGAAATGTACATTATAAATATTACACAAATCATAACAATCGAAAAAAACTATTTCGATAGTGTATACATCTGAAAATGCTAAAAACAAAAACAAAACCCTAGCTGAGAAATCTCCTGCGGACTAACAAAACCCCGGTAGAAATCCCCTGAGACTTGATATCTTCCAACAAAAGCAGGAGCACAAAAGCAAAACGAAAAAAATCTTTCTTTGTATGAGCAGTTAACATAAAACCATACTCGATACCTTAGATTGCAAGCGGTGAAATGCCAACTAGTTCGCGAGGGGACTTCTCCTTGAGATCTGGGTGGAAAGGGAAAAAGGCGATGAAATGCCAATTACTGGAGGCTTGGCCGGTAGAGACAACCGGAGGCAGGCTTGGAAATGGAAAAGGCTGAAGGCGTGAGTTGAGAAAAAGCAATTAAGCGGCTCCGATAAATTCGTCTCTCGGGGTTACCCTCTCACGGAAAACCCCCACTTCCTCTCAAATCGCGAGAGATGGGCTGCCCGACGACTCCCCAGTACAGAGGCATTTTTCGTCCAAAAATTTGAAACTCACTCCGTTCACATCCAGATTCTGGGGGTTTGGGGGTTTGAAAAACATAGACTTTAAAAGGAGGGGTTTTTGGGGATTACAAAAACTAGCAGGGTGTTTTGGCAATTTTACAAACTTAAAGGGTTTTTTTGACAATTTCCACTTATTTTAATTAGAATTAATTAAATTTAAAAACTGTCATGTATATCTCTAATATTTGGAATTTTTTTCTCATTGACATATTCAATAAAATAACATTGTTTCTAATCAATATTTAAAAACATATTTTTAATTTGTTTTTTTAAATATTTAAGATTTTTATTTTTGTCTTCTTATATTATTTTTATTTATGTTTTTATAAGAAATTATGCACCTTATAAAAATAGTTTTTAAGATATTATATAGAACTTTTGAAATTTAAGAATATGTGTCAAACTCTAACCAATGATCATCAAAGGCTTAGGTAAGAAATGTTTTTGTTTAGGGTTAACATATGAAAAGAACATGATAGATGTTAAGATAAAAATAAAATCATAATTCTACAATTAATAATTATTAAAAAGGCATTACAAGGGCTTGTGGTTGTTTGAAAAGGTCAAAGTGGTCATTTGCAACTTGAGTCCTTTTTATTATTTTTATTTGGGACATACGAGTATAGAAACCTATGATTTATAAATATAATTTTAATTATAACAGTACAAATTAGTATAAAATACAGATGTCAACTGTAATACCCTGAACCTTTACATATCTGTTGGAAAATATATTCGAGAGTATTACTACGAGTTACGATGAGAATTTTCTGAGAGTAATCTTGTTGAGAAAGCAGGGGACGAGAACAAGGGACTTAAGTGTAAAAGTTTTTAAAAGATTTTGGGTTAAAGAGTAATAGAAAAAGGATTGATATAAAATATTTCTGGAAACCAAGGACTGAAAGGTAAGGCGGTAGGGACCTTTTTGAAATATTGTGTTATACTTCAGGGACCATTTGATAGTTTCCAAGGACCTTTTGAGAATACTATTTCATAATTCAGGGACCATTTGTGAGTTTTGCAGGGACTGACTTGTAAGAAGTTAAGTTTTGAGGGACTAAATGTAAATTTTTGGCTGAAAAACTTCATTGGGAGAAAAAAATCTAGACTCTTGAGTGTTCATCTGCTTCATCTCCTACTAAATTCTTTTACCATAGCTACGATGAAACCGTGAGTAAAAACAAAGAAATGGGAGTGATGGAGCTTTGTGCTTGATGGAGGGAGAATAGGATGAAGTATTGTTTGGTAAGTATTGTGATGATTTATTTATTGGTATACTTGAATGTATGTGTGTGTGTATTTGGTGGATTTGATGAAGAAAAATGATTTATTTGGGTTGAAAAAGCATGTTTAATTATTGTAGATGATGAGTGTATGAAATTGTTTTGAGAAAGCGCATTGATTCGAGTTGAAAATCGCTTGAAATGGAGATGAGGTTACTGAGAATTACTTAGCTGATTCTGTAGCAGAGATTAGGGTTTGGTTTTGATTAATTAAGTTGATGATGATGATGATTAAGGTGTTAATGAAGATGGTTGAATTGATTTGTTGGGTTTAACCAAAATTGATTTGGTTGGATCAAACCAAGTTGAAATTGATTTGGTTGAGTTGAATTGATTTTGGTTAAGTTGGGCTTGATCAAATCAAGTTGAGATAGTTTTGGGTTTGGGTTCAGTTGATTTGGGCTAGGGTTTTTGGGCTGAACCAAGTTGGTTCAATGGATTTTGAATAAGAATTGAGTTGGTTCAAGCTGGTTCAGTTTGATTGAGTTTGGTTCAGTGCAATTAAGCTTGGTTCAGTGCAATTGAGCTTGGTTCAATGGAATTGAGATTGGTTCAGATTGGTTTAAGCGTGTTTAGTCTAAATTGAGTTGGTTTTAAGTGCAATTGAAAGTCGGGTTGGATAATGCACGGTCGGGTTTTAACCGATTGGAGTGAGTGGGCCCAATAGAGAGTCTATTGTTGCTTTGTATGATTTTTATTTTGGGTTTAAATGTGATATTTATTTTTATTATATTATTCTCATTAGTGTGTTATTCGGTCTTGGGAGGGAGTTTCGCGTCTGCAAGGAACCCAAGGACACCGAGTGAGTTAGTAGTGGCTATTATTTAAATAATTGATTAATTATTATTATTTTGAAATAATTATTTAATGGCTAGTATTTTTTGAAAATAATTGTTTAAGTATTTCTTTTTTATCATGTTTAATTGATGTATAATGTTGAGGGTATACGTATATTTACTTCATTTGCTGATGTTCTCGACAATCGTATTGATACATCGATTTCCAGTATAATTATACGTATTTGTGAATAGTGAAAAATACATGTATATGTGATTTAATTATTCAATTCATGCATTTATTTCTATAGTTATATATGTTTTTGATTTAGAATGATTTTGTGAAATCATGTGAGCATTTTTAAAATGTTTTACCAACAATATTTGTGGAATTGGTTTTCATTCCGGAATAGGAATGGTATCATGGATCTGGATTTTCTTGGTTTTATCGATTGTTATACTTTTTGACATTGGGCTTTTGTGGAAATGATGTTTATTTTTCGTGATGTGAATGCTTGTCCCGGATAAGGACCATGTGATGTGATTTATCTGATTGTATTATTGCTACATTTACATGTTGGTTTGGATGGTGACGGTGCTGAGGCCCGACTCACTGCGATAGTGGGTCCCCAGCGGCCGACCTTTAGAGGTGGCGTGGTGGGACGCGAGTGTTGATTTGTCCGGATCGGTGGGAGCGTAGAGCCACGATTGGATGATACATCGGGATCCCGGAGTCACCACACGGGACCGGTGGGCTAACGTCGAGGTTATGAAGACCTGGCGGCTCCCAACCCTAGTCACGGCAGCGGCTAAGTGGGGAGAGTTTTTCAGTGTGGAATTGAGAATGGATTTTTATATTACTTGTTATTTTGGGTTGTGATGAGGCGAGCCCAGTTTGTACCGCTTCTTAGGGAGGCGAGTCTCTCACGACAATTTGGATCCTCTTAGAAAATTGATTTGATATTGATTTGTGATGAATTTATGTTTCAAAAGTTCTTTAAAAAATGTATTTTTGCTAGAATTACGGTATTTTTGGAAAAGTTGGAAAATTATTTGAGAAGTTTGGTATTTATATATTTTATATATCATCGTATTTTGAATATTTGAAATTATTAAGCCACTACCGACTATCTGAATGTCATTGTAGCATCGCAGGAGCAAGACCCTAGATTGCTGTTCAAGTTTAGAGCTAGTCGGGGTTAAGTCCAAGCTCAGATGGGTCCCATACTTTTCTTTTATATTTGTTGGTATCGTGATCTTGTAGCGGTTGTCCACAAATTTGAGTTATTATATTTGTTGTATTTACGTATTTGAATCCTGCAGTTGAGTGTAAAGTTGTAAATTGTAATTTGTAAAGTCGATTTGGTTCGAGAGGTGTCAGGGGTTTTGGGTTAAAAAGGAATTTTTAGCGATGGGTGCTACATTCTACCCGGTAGAAGAGGGTGGGTGTGACATCAACTTTCGGAAAGATTCTTATATAATTTTTATTTTTACTACAACTTGTAAATAATATTTGATATTTTATTTAATTTTTAATTATTTATACATGTAAAAGCTATAAAATAATACAAACCATTTCTTTCTATCCTTGACTTTATCTTATTCACAACAACGTGCATCATCTCGATAACCTAAATTTTCCAATTTTTGAAAAATACAAACTCAATTTCTCTCTATTTCATATGTTTTATACATTATTTAATTATACTTTATGATTTTTTTTTTAAAAATATACATATAAAGATTTGAGATCATTGATTGGTGTCACTCATCCAATTATAAATACAAATATAATATGCACAATGATTGATGGAGGGGTAATGTTGTAAAATAGTACGGAATTTGCAACGATAATATATATTTTTAAAAAGTAAGATTGTTTGTCACGTGGGCAGATTTCACTCATTAATTCACACCCAACCAAAAGCGATCTCATGCATGTGCCTACTCTTTAATAATAATAAAAAAAAAGTAGCCAACCAAAAGCGGTCCCATAGCGGTGGGTGGTTGGGTATGACTGTAGGGATGGGGCGAGGAATCCCCGAGAGAGTACTTTCTTTTTAATAAAATTATATATATATATAATTATATATATAATGTGGGGTTAAAATAAATTTAAAAAAAAAAATGAAAACATAGTATTACCTTATATTCCTGTTTTTTTTTTAAAATTAGAAAGAGGGAGTGGAGATCATTGCATAACTGAGAGTGAGGTTTTTCTCTCCCAGTTGCCCAATGATGGGAATGGGGAAACTCATTCTTGAACAAAGGAATATAAATGGGAAGTGACTCCCCATCCTCGCCTCATCTAGGGACTCGCCATAAGTCACTTAATCTACCAACAATTGAGAAAGGTTAACATGAAAGAATATCACTTATGGTACTTTTAAGATCGACCATTTTAGTTAAAATCATAACAGAATTTTTACTATTTTGCTTTTATTATTATTATTATTATTATAAAATAAAATAAAATAAATCACTAATCTCAACTATTGTCGTGAGTGGGGTGTTGATCTATGGTAGGGGTGTAATCGATTGAGAAATCGGTAGAATAGTTGGGGAGCTCGAGCTCATCTAAAAATCCGATTGCTGATCACTCGGGTTCAAATTTAATTGTGTATTTATTTTTATAGTTCGACTCGATTCGATCACTGATCGAGTTACTTTCGAGCTCGCTCGAGTAAAGTTTGAAAAATCTGAAAAATTACTATAGCCATTCTTATACTCGAGTTCAAAATCAAGAGGAGGTCAAAAGGACAAAAAGTAATTTTATAATAAATCTAATGTTATATATATATATATATATATATATATATATATATATATTTATACTAGATTAGGCTAGCATGATCGACTCGAGTCCAGATATCAAAAATAATCGAGATTCGGATCTCGCTCAACTATACAAAGACAGGGCTCGACTCGACTATGACCGAGTCAAGTTTGAATTTTTCATAAATTGAGTCCGAATATCTTACAAGTAGAGGTGGATCATTTACACCTGTAAGCCATGGACTACTCACGTTTCATTAGGGTTGGAGTTAAAAAAATAAGTTTTTAGATTTCAATAATTAATGCCAACAAGCTCCCTCACACATGTTGCGCCTATAAAAGACCACCCACAGACCCTACTTTAAGTGCACCAACCTCACTTGAAAACCATTAACAATGGCCTCAGTCTTTCAACCAATTTCATGTCTCCCACCAATTTGTCCTTAACTAGTTCGGTACTTCATTATTAGCTGCAGCTGCTGGTTTTCCTTTTCCTTTAATAAACACTCATCCATACCAAGTAGTAAAAACAACTCAAGAACAAAAAGTGCTAGAGGTGGCAACATTGTGTGCTTGAGGAGGAGGAAATATCTCAGTCCAAACCAGTGCTCCTCAAACCACTACTGATGCAGCTGTGAGCTTTTGGCAGGCAGAGCTTCCCCTCCTGGCTTTGCTTTTGGTGCTGCCACTGCTGCTTATCAGGTTATTTTCTCATAATATATAAGTATTTAAAAACAAGATTTTTGTTGAAAGAGTTCATAGTAATCAAGTAATAACATAAAAATATTAAACCAAGGGAGAAAAGAATCATCATAAACACAAGCATGGTGATAATGGATTTGTACTTTTATTTTTTAAGAGTTATAGACAATAGATATCAAGCTTGAGTTTTTTAGTCAAAGAGGATGTTTTTGGTTTTTCCTTTATTGATCTTGCACTAAAAATAGTTATGCATATATATATATATACTGTTTATGCACCAATACGTGCCTATCATTTTCATTCTTACTGTAACTCATATTTTTCAAATAGGGATGTTTCTGTGGATGTACCCACATGATAAAGGTTTCTGTGGATGTACCCACATAATTTATATATATATATATATATATATATATATATATATATATATGGGGATTGATCTTCTGTGCACGTTCACAGATTTTTAATCTGTGAACGTTGCTTTGGACCGTTGGATTTCGATCCAACGGTCGGATACTATTCAACGAACAGTATTACTGTGTTTATAAACAGTAATACAGTAAAAAGTGAGATGCACAATAAAAACAAAATTAAAACTAATGAACTCATTAATCTAAGATTAGTTTTCACTATAGCTACAAGGTAGCATTACTGCAGCAGCTCTCGTGGACGTCTGTGCGTCCACAGAGCTCTCTCTATATATATATATATATATATATATATATATATATGTGCGTGTATGTTTTTGTTGCAGATAGAAGGAGCTTGGAATGAAGGAGGGAGAGGGCCAAGCATTTGGGACACTTCGCTCAACAACACCCTGAGTATATATATATTTATATCTTGCAATGAATAATGAACACCTCTTCTTCTTAATTCAGTAGTTAATATGAGAATAAATAAGATTGAACTAATTAATTATATTTATGATAATAATTGCTGGGTTCGATTTTTATATTATAACCCCCACAAAGAAAGGTAATCTAATATACTGGTCTAAAAACTACATTTATATATTCAGTATATATATATATATATATATATATTATATAAACTCTGAAGCCCACTACAAAATGGAAAAGATCAACCTATCTTTTTACAATTTCTTCTTAAAAAATTTGAAGTTGATTTGTAATCAAAGTATATAATGAATCTATAAGTTAAAATGAATGAAAATAAATGAATAAATAAAAGCGTTATACTGGGTTAATCCAATTTTTAAACTAGTTTTCAGTGCTTATATATATATATATATATATATATATATATATATATATACATTAATACATTTCAATACAACACATAAAATACACCACTCCTTTACATTTATAACAACATTTATTAAATTTATTATGAGCATGATTAATTATTTTTAAAATATTTTTGCAGATTAAAAGAGAGAGAGCAATGGAAATATTGGCTGGATTCATATCATCGATACAAAGTATTTCCTACTTACAAATAATATATATAATAGCAGCAATACGTAACTTA
>NW_024087292.1:0-1491 GCF_009730915.1 Dioscorea cayenensis subsp. rotundata
TACTACCCGTGAGTTAGCCGGAGATGAGGGCGATGAAGCCGGGAGCATCTCAGCCCGCTCCCGAGCCTAAGCCAGCAACGATGGAGACAGAGGCACCTCCAGTGGCAGAGGAGCCACTACCAGTGCGTATGTTTTCACCATATTGAGCCAATGTTCACTTTGAGAGGCTCGAGAATGCTATAGGGGTGGTCCGAGCTGAGGTTGCCAAGATTAGAGCTATGCAGGCTACTCATTACACAAAGTTCATGGCGCGTTTCGACGTGTTACAGCAGATTTTAGAGCGAGACATCACCTCATCATTTCTACTGCGTCCGAGGACTCCTCAGGCCCCCACAGTTCCTCCAGGAGCTCCATCCTCGACCCCAGCACCGGTGGACCCACCATGTGCATCTCCAGCAGCAGCAGCAGAACATGAGCCTGAGAGTAGCACCGACACTTCACTTCTCCTTTACTTTCTTGCATTTTATTTTATTTTTCTTGTTTTTAGACTTGTTCACTCAGAAAGGATTCTCCTTCTGAGTTTATTTCCATTTTTCGCATCATCGAGTTGTATTCATTGCTTCATCTTTTATATACACTCGAGTTATTTTGTCTTTATTGAGCTTCACTGAACATCCTTGTGTATGTGTGCAGATGGTCTTATCTACTTGGGAATTGAGACTTAGTCATGGGCACGGGCAAGGTGCTGAGGCACTTGGCCGTGTGAGCCTCTCAACCCGTCGGAACACTACTCCCATGGAATTAGCTTCATCAAACTCAACACTAGGAGTCAGGGGAGTATTGTTTTGATTGCTTCTCCCACATTTGCTTTTGAATGATATATATATTTTGAGTGAGCTCGCATGTGTACATTGAGGACAATGTACAACTTAAGTGTGGGGGGGAGTTTCATAATGCGCACATCTTTTCTATTATTCTTGATTGATATATGCTCACATAGCCAATGGTGGTTCACCTTAGTTGCAATGATTGTATTCTTAAGTCTAGGAGAATTGTTAACATTGAATGTTTTCATGCTCTAGTTCTTGCTTGAATTTTTAGGAATTTTTTCCCGAGTTACACTTAGTGCACTACTCACTCTTTGAACTCTATTGGAAACTCATATTCGATGTTAAAGGGACTAGTTAGGTTTATTTTTCTTGTGCTAAATTCTAAAAAAAAAATGATGAAAATGAAAAGAAGGAACAAAATAGTTTTATTGTTTATTTGTGTTTGTTGGGTGGAAAGAGCTACCTCCTATGAAGTATGAAGCTACTCTCATAAGTCGGATACTAGTTATGCCCTAATGAGAGAAAGAGCTATCTCATAAGATGAGTGAAAGCTACCGCTCGGGTAGGAAGAGCTATCACCTCGAAAGTGTGAAAGCTACCTTAGCGGCCGCTTTGGAAAAGGCTACCTTAGAGGATGTGTGAAGCTACTACCATCTTTGAAATTGTTCTCACTTTTGTAGATAAATACAGTCAGCATAGTATACCGATTGAGATCACGGGG
>NW_024087293.1:0-12726 GCF_009730915.1 Dioscorea cayenensis subsp. rotundata
TTGCCATTGGGATACCTTGCTAGGTTGCCACTGGGATATCTTGTCAGGCTGCCACTGGGATATCTTGTTGTGCTGCCATTGGGATATCATGTTGTGTTGCCATTGGGACACCATGCTGGCTGCCATTAGGATATCCTGTCAGGCTACTATTGGGATATCCTTGTCATTGGGATATGGCTGCCATTGGGGTATCTTGTCAGGCTGCCATTGTGACATCCTACTGGTGCATGTCTTAAAGAGTTAAATATACACATGTATAATATATAAATATTTGATTTTATTAATATCTGAATTATATATATAGTGTATATATAAAACTAACTAATAAATATATTATAAAGTTGTTGAGATATCCTGTTGTGTTGCCATTGGAAACCCTGCTGAACTGCCATTGGGATATCTTGTTGTGCTGCCATTAGGACATCTTGTTGTGTTGCAATTGGGATATCTTGTCAGGCTGTCATTGGGACACCCTGCTAGACTACCATTAGGATATCCTGTTGTGCTGTCATTGGGACACCTTGCTAGGTTGCCATTGGGATATCTTGTCAGGCTGCCACTGGGATATCATGTTGTGCTGCCATTAGGATACTGCTGGCTGCCATTAGGATATCTTGTCAGGCTACCATTGGGATATCCTTGCCATTGGGATATGGCTGCCATTGGGGTATCCTGTCAGGCTGTCATTGGGATATCCTGTCAAGCTGCCATTGTGACATCCTGTTGGACTGCCATTGGGATATCCTGTTAGGCTATCATTGGGGTATCCTGTTGTGTTACTATTGGGACATCCTGTGGAGCTACCGTTGGAATATCCTGCTGTGCTGCCATTGAGACACCTTGCTGGACTACCATTGGAATATCCTGTTAGGCTGCCATTGGGACACCCTATTGGACTGCCAATTGGATATCTTGTTATGATGTCATTAGGACACCCTGCTGGGTTGCAATTGGGATATCCTTTTGGGCTGCCATTGGGATATCCTGTTCTGCTGACATTGGGATATATTGTCAGGCTGCCATTGGGATATCCTGTTTGGCTGTCATTGGGACAACATGTTGGGCAGGCATGTCCCCATCGATGACAAACAGCTGCTCGACTTTGTGCTAGAGTAAATCCAGCTGATTCTGCAAATAATTAACTTATTGATGCATATGCATCAACTCATGCCCCAGGTTAGTTATGGCACCATATATGCCCAAGGTTGTCAGACCCAGCCCGGGCATCGACTCGGCCGAGCCCAGGGGTCAGGGGTCGATGGGTTCGACCTGGTCGAACCGGGGTTGAACCGGGGTCAATAATAAAATATTAAAAAATATATTATAATAATTAATAATTAGAAAATAATCAAAATATAATATTAAAAACCATAATTATAATATAAAAAAAATATAAAACTACTTATATTTGATATCCAAATTCATTTTATACTCATAACAAGCACACATCAACCTAACAAAATAATCAAAATTACACACTCAAAGCAACCATCATCAAAAATATAAGTATATAACAAGCACACATCAACCTAATAAAATAAAAAAATACATACTCATAGCAACTATCATCAAAATATAACATGCACACATCAACCTAACAAAAATAAAAAAATACACACTCATAGCAACCATCATCAAAAATATAACATGCACACATCAACCTAACAAAATAATGAAAAAAATACATACTCAAAACAAGCATCATAAAAAATAACAATTACATGATTTAAAGTTTAATTTCACACAAAAACAAACACATACCAATCAAAATTCAAAGACAACAAAAAAGTGACAAATACATAATCCAAAGATAACAACAATTACCAAAGTATTCAAATACAACTAACAACAAAAAGACATAAAGTTTAATTCCACACTCAAAAGTCAAAACAAACACATACCAAGTATAACAAAATAGTCACAAATACATAATCAAAAGATTTACCCGAGTATTCAAATAGACAAACACAACTAACATGAGTTAGATCCATGAACTTGGATCAAAACTCAAATTAATATCATCATTTCCATCAAATCTTTGATCAAAGCTTGCATTGCCACCAACATCACCACCAACATCACCAAAATCTTGCAAATTTACTTCTTCTTGGATATCCATGTCATCTAATAAACAAAATAAAAGTCATTTATTAAAAAGCTTGTTATCAACTATACATTTAATATTAAAACTTTTGTATTTTGTTAACCTTGACCATGACGATCATCAAATATAGGAATAGCATCATCTCCATAAACATTATCATACATGATTTCTTCATAATCAAGTTCGGGAGGACATTCATCTTCCGCTACCCAAAAATCCGTCTTATCGTTACAATCATAATCAACCGGATCATAGCTCCTTTTCTTGTGGTGATGTCTATGTATATTTTAAAATATAAGAAATAAATTTATCTAACTAAAAATAACAAAATTATAAATGAGAACATGTAATGTTAATACCTTTGTCGTAAACGTAAGTTATAAGTCACATACACAAGATCATTTAACCTTTGATGCTCCAATTTGTTCCTTCGTTTAGTGTGAATGCGCTCAAAGAGACTCCAATTACGTTCACATCCTGATGAAGAAGCAGTTTGACTAAGGAGTCGAATAACCACTTTTTGCAAGTGAGGCGCACTATGTCCAAATAATTTCCACCATTCATCTACAAAATGTATGAAAGTTTAAAATATATTAGTAAATAACAAGATATAATTTAAATTGACATTTAACATCAAATACAATTTGGAATGTGGAACTAACCTGGTTGCATATTTTTTTAGATGCCTCGCAAAGCGGATTCACGACTAAAACTCCCTAATCGATCTCGAAATATTTTTGATCTCCTTCATCGCCTTCTCACTATTGCTACATATGCTTCTTTGCTCTAACAAATCAAGTAGGCCTTGCATTACTTCGGAGTTTCTACAAATGTGCTTTCATCATATAAAAACGGGGTTGAGAAAAATAGGCGGCCGCATGAATGTTGCAGTCGAAAAATGCTTTATCCCATCTTTCATCAACAATTTTGATGTAAGGATTATACAACCTTTGCTTGTCTCTAAAGATAGACATGATTCCTTTACGAATTCTAAACATCCCCTCATAAACATAACCAAGAGAAGGCTTCTCATCGGCATCCACAACACGAAGTAGCTTAATTATTGAGCCGCTATTTTCACCATCAACAAGCAATCATCCCAAAAATTTGTTGTCCAAAATAATAGAACAAAACCAATTTACCAATGGCGGATTTGGACAATCTATGACAAGTATAGTATTTGTCGGTTACCAAAAGCTTGCAAAATCATGTTTGTGATCATAAATGCTTTTTTTAGAGTGATAAAAAGCGGTAGCAAAACGAGTTGCTCCCGGGCGCACAATTTCTTTCCAACCCAACCTTTTTCTTAACCAACTCAACAAATAAATATGGTTGTACATAAAAATGGTTACCTTAGAAGCCCGTGAGGCAAGGTCAACCATATGATCCATCTTCCCAATATCTCTCAAAATCAAATTTAGGCAATGTGCGGCACAAGGAGACCAATAAATGTGATTATATATTTCATGCAATAGTCTTCCTGCAATGATGACAAAATATATCAAACTAGTTTAGAAAGAAGCATGATTAAGTAAATAATATAAAAATCTATAACTAATAAAATAGCAAGCAAGCTAAATATTTTAAATCACATACCTGCGGCAACATAATTACTAGCATTATCTGTCACCAAATGTACAACATTTGAAGGCCCAACCCATTCCACAATCTCTGAAAACAAATTCATCAAATTTGTGGCATCATTAACCATATCTGATGCATCAACAGATTTTATGAAAGATATGCCATTATGGCAATACACCAAAAAATTGATCAAAGTTCTTTGTCTTTGATCACTCCAACCATCGCCGATAATCGTACATCCAGAACTAGCCCAATTGCTTTTAAAGTTATCAACAAGCAACTGGCATTCCTTTTTACAATTCTTTAGTAAATGAATCCTCATATCATTATAAGATGGGCCTTTATATCCAGATCCAATCCCAGCAATGGCATCCAGCGCTACCTGAAAATAAGGTGACTTCAATGCATTAAATGGAATGCATGAATCATAAAACCACCGTGCAAAAGCCATATGCGCCTTCTAAATTGCTTGTTTGTTCGCAAATGCACTCTTGATTCCTGGTTGAGACTCCGGGGTTGTCCTTGGAACCATAAATTTTTCAATGGAATCCTTGGCCTTCCGTTTTCCCAAAGATTTTTCTATTGTTGTTGTCTTTTGTTGCGACTTCATTAGAGAACTAAATTCTTGAACATCTTTCTTCAACTTCTTCATATGCATCATCAAATGAATCTTTCTCATTTTGTTTTGATAAAGTAAGAAACCCCGCCATTTGCTTGCGAACATCATCCGGAACTTTTTTACAAGCCGCAGTATTTCCCCGAATGCAAGCTAGGTGATACTTCATTCTATTAATTCCACCACCTTGATATTTTGATCCACAATAAAGGCATGAGAAAATCTTTTTTCCTTGTGCATTATTAGACACATTGAAATGGTCCCAAGCAGGATCAGTCTTCAAACGAACATTGCCACTTGAACAACTAGAAGATTGTGTATTGCCGGCCTCTGGATCCTACACATAACAATTTCAACCAATATATGTTGTCAATTTATAGTGTGATCTCTATTGTGATGAAATATGTAATCTCAAATATTTTTTTTAGGCACATGATGTACTCATAAATTTTTAAAACAAAAATGAACAATGAAAAATAAAAATATTACCAACTTACCATATGTGGTGAGCAAAATTAGAGTAACAAAAACCTCTTTTTAGATGTTCACTCCTTTCTAGAACCTACAAAGATAATATCTTATAAATGTGAGGTGAAGCCAAATTATAGAAAAATAATCAATATACAAAAAGACAATTCCCACTTTATAATCTCTATGCAATCACATAAGAAAGTTTAATATTTGCACGGTGACGCATTACTTCTGTCGCTTACGGGGGTCTCGCTAATGGAGTTGGCTGAAGAGAGGGCTGCTAGATGGAGCGATGGAGGAGGACTGGAGTTGAAACTTGAAATTTCACAAAGAAAACCAGGGCCAGGGGAAGCTTGAGTTGAAAGCCCTAAATTTCATTAACTTTATGACCCGGTTGACCCGGCCGAGTCAACCGGTTCAAGGTTGAACCGCCGGTCACCGGGTTGATACCGAGTCTCCATACATCCGGCTCAATGGGTCATGCCCGGACCGCCACATGGCGGTTCCCGCTTTTTTTCGGTTGAACCGCCGGGCGGTCCGGTCCGACAACCTTGTATATGTCATCAATAACACGGGCACGACCACGATTCATCTCTCTGCAAAATACAAACAAATCATGTTATAAATTGCCCCATGTTAAATACCATATTCAATGAAAGTCTTTACTCCCTGGTCATACTTTTCATGGCTTTGTCATCCATGACTTATCCATACCTAGTAAAACCAAGGGGTTAGGACTCATTTATGTGTTGGGCTCTATATTAGTTATTAACTTCATAAAAGTGGTCATGTTAAATTTTACATAGTAACGGCAAACACATAACATGGAATGGGGTGAAGAATCTTAATCAGAAAAAATTGGTAACTGTTATAACTTATATTGGAAAATAACAATAATATTTATCTACATATTATAGCAAGCAAACTAGTTAAAAAGTAATAATTCTTAGGGCCACTTATTGATAATTACAATCCAATTAGGCACATCAAGTGCTCAAACTCCAAACCTTTGAAAAATAGATCAATCTGTCACATTATACTACAAACAACACAATACCCGAATTGGTCCCTCTACTTTTCTCTCTCTTTCCTTTTGGTCCCTCTACTCATAAATGCTCCCAAATAGTCCTTCTGCTCTTGAAAATGAGTCCACTTAGTCCCTTCTAGTCTTAGTCTCTTCCTAACTAGTGCCAGTCCCAACTAGTCCCTCTACACATAATTTCATACATGAAAATTCTCAAAAACATAGTTTTACTCACATGTCATCTTTTTACAATACAAAATCTTAAATTTAAACCAAAAACCAAGAACAGTTCATACTCTACATACACATCACAAATCCAATAACAAGACATAGGTTTTGCAAACAATTAACTATTTAACATGCTACTCAAATTAGTCATATGATCCTCAAAAAAGAAGAAAAAAAAGTAATGAGAGCCAAAATTATCATAAAAAAGCAGATGGTTTGTGGGGGGAATGCTTACATTGGGGTGAGAGTTGAGATTTGGAGAAATTGATTGAGAAATCCCTGCCTTTCAGGGATCGGGAAAGACAAAGGATCAGGAAACTTTTTAGTTTTTTTATTATAATTTGTCCGTTGTCCTTTAATCCATCTGTTTTTACATTTGCTTCAAAGGACTTATAAGTCCCTTATAATAGGCTTATCTATTAGACAATGTATAATTAAACATCTTAAATCTAAATTAAGCATCAAATGAAATAGCAAATTATCCAAAAAAAATATATGAAAAAAATGAAACATCAAATGGTCATAACATAAGGAAAATTCTGAACAAACAATTGAAACATCATGCAAAATACAAACAAATTGTATACATGTACTAATTATTATAGAAAATTTTTAAAAATATAAAAACTAAGAATACTAAAGTAGTAGCTCTTAGACCCATGCTTATGCTCCATCGCCCGTTTCCTGTTGGGCTGGCATGTCCCCATTGATGACAATCAGTTGGGCGACTCTGTAAAACTAGCTTATTATGCGAAAGAATAATTTGTTGTTGCAAATGCAGCAATTCATGCTCCAAATTAGCTAAGGCAACATATATATCACCAATAACACGCCCACAAGTCGTCTCTTTGCAAATATTTCCAAAAATAATAAATAAATAAATCGTAGATTGAGTAAAATGAAAACAATAACCAGAAAGAAAATCACATGTAACACAATATCAACAAGAGATCAAAAGAATAAATATGCGAGGCAATTGAATCTCATAGTTCTAATACATCAATGAAACATCTAAGATACTTCTCTATATTTGAGTTGGTTTAATACCTTATTTATTCCCTCTATGTCAATCTGTTTTTTTTTAGTTCTATTGTCTGTCAATCCATCTGTTTTCACGTTTGAAAAATGCCAGTTTTTTTCTCAAACAACCATCTCTTTTCCGTCCAAGATGCTAACATGGTGCACATCATTTCTAAAATAATAATAAAACAAGGCCACTGAGTTAAATAAGATATTAACCTTGGGTAAAAAAGAGATGGTCGTTTTGAGAGAAGGACCAACATTTCCCAAAGGAGAAGATAGAAATACTGACATCGGACAAATCATAAAAACTAAGAGAATACTAAGATCTGCTACGTCTGCTTCGCTGAAATATGCGGGCTCATATATATCCTATTTAAATGTATAGAAATACTCAAATAATATAGTAATAAAGGACATAATAATAATAATAATAATAATAATAATAATAATAATAATAATAATAATAATAAATTTTTAGCATTATCTTTTTTAAGAATAAATAACTAAATCATAATTATTTTTCAGAAAAGAGAAAATAAATAAATAAATATAACAAAGAAGATAGGGTCTATAGTGGGTTCCGGATCTAAAAAATTGGACTCGTTTATAGGCACCGTGCCGTCGTGAAAAACCCTCGCGAGGTCTCCTGTCTCTTATCAATCACGAGGCAGTGTCTTGGGTTGTTCGAATTCATCAGCATCTCATGCTCCTCTCGAGGCTCTCGCGTCTCGGAGCCCGGATCACCGGCGAGGCCTGTAGAGGTGATCCTTATTCGATCCCCCTTTCTCCATTCCTTCATCTGTTGTTTTGTTCTTATTGAGTTTAATCTGCGTTTTTTTTGTTGTTTGATTGCATTCCTGATCATGAAGTTGAATTTTGGTGCGATGCGGTGAAATTTGTTTTTTTTTCCTAGTTTTACATAATGTAATTTGGTTGTTTTTATGTAAAAAATATTGTTTTTGCGGAGAGGGATGGTGAATTGATGAGAAGAAGAGAAGCAATCCCTCTGTGATGAGATAATGAGTGGGAATGTCATACAGAAACTTTAATATGTGTGATAGTGATGGTGTTTTCATAAAACAAGTGATTGGTAATGAAGTTTATATGTTTGATAGCATACTTTTGGAATTCCTGATTACTGTGTTTTTTTGTTGCTACAATAGAAAATGCATCCTTTTTGGTTCAATAGAGGACTTAATTTTTCATGAAGAAGTAAATGCTGATAGTATGCATATGCGTCAGATGTGGTGTATAATTATATATGTTTGCCTCAGAGGATTATAGGATTATGCTCGGAGACAATCAGTGTGTAGAATTTTTAACTTGTCCTGTTATTTTATTCATAGAGTTTATCTTTATATTTTTGAAGTCTCCTCACATTTCTTTTGAAATTTATGTTTAGAGGCATGCTATATAAGTTTATACTGCTTCCCCTTTTTTTCCCCTCGCATTATTTTGCCTTCTGTTTGCTTTGTCATTGGCAGGAAAATTTTCCAACACTCAAAGAGGTTATTATGAAGGAACACTCAATAACTATTTATACTATCTGGTTAGTGAATTTCTAAAGTTAAGAATCTTGAAGCAATAATTTTGTATGATTTAAATTATGCACTTGAACTTGTGGGTCTATATGACATTAGGTGGTTTTGCATGGAAGTTCTTATACTTGTTAACCTTGTCTTATATTTATCTGTTTCATATTTGTCATTGTCGTGCGTTACTTGACTTGATCCTTTTCTTCCTTTTTCCATTATTTTAGCCAATATAAGTTTGCTTTGTCCATTGAATGATTTGAATTTTAGTGTTGATTTTATTGTCTAAAATTTTGGACATTTAAATCCTCCAAAAGTTTTTTTATCCTTTCAACCCCACCTACTGATTCCCTGAACTTAAACTCCCTTCTGCCATGAGTCCTTTACGCCCAACCTTTGGCATCTTTTGGTGAGGGATGGTTGTGTTGGCCATTTGATGGTGGACAAGAGATGGCATGGAAGATGGATGTAGTATACTAGGTCATGGTGAGGTGGTGGAAAGAGTGAAGATCATAGGGCATGAGAGATGGTGGTTGGGAGGGTTTGGTTTACAAGTTTGGAATTACTTAAAAAGTAGATGTCATTGGAGCAAGATGTGACTGCAAATAGTTTGGAGAAAATAATGATCGTTGATCCTATCATTACATAAGTTATGAAAAAGGAAATTTTTTCCCTGTTTCTTGGGTGGGTAGCTCAAACTCACTTATATGCTTATGTAGTTAGAACTTTTATGTTGCACATTGATGTTTGGTGAATATATGTATTTTCATTGAGGTTAGAATTGATTATAATACACATTTTGAGTTTTAGAATGCTAACATTCTGATGATTTTTTGCAAGTAATTACTCCCAAACTATGTGGAAGGAGGGAAACTTTGTCACAGAGGGAACAAGAGTGGAAATCATACCCTGCATGAAGGGAAAATCCTGCCCTGTGAAAGTTGTGTCTTCCCAATAGAGTTATTGCAGGTTGCAAAATAAAAATTTAAATTGCATGTCAAGAGGCTAACTCCTTAAAGGGTGGGGTGTTGTATTTGAAGTTTATGACCCAGATTTGACATAATACTAGCATTTATTGGCATAGCACACATCTTATTTCTTATTAATTGAATGATTATTCAGAACAATTGCAGTGGAATAAGAGACAGTGTCATTTGACTCAAGGCAACATTTATCTTTAAATGTGTTAAAATGACTTAATGCGTAAGAAATATTGTTATATGTTAGTTGATTTTAGACAATGCAGTGTGCCCAATAATTCAGAGTCTTCAGATGTCATACATACACCCCCTTTACATCCCTTTACATGTTTTGATTTTTCAAAGTTTTGTCTTTGACAATTTGTCAAACTAAAGTTGTGTGACAAACCAATTTTCAGATTGATTCTCTTCTTTCATTTCTTGTCTGATGTGCAATCCTTTTGTCATATGTAAAGCTGTGTGCCTATAGCAAAGCTGATATAAGTTTACTTAAATCTTGTTAGAGGCTGTAAAGAACAGATTAATGCACGAGGGTCTGGCTAACTCTATAACCCTGTGTCTAGGAGGTTAAATGTATGTAGTCTTTTCTCTTTTCGGTACCTTGAAGGCAGGAGCCGCAGGACACCATACCCAAGCATGTCAAGCTGTGCCATCTACTATTTTTTTTCCTGACCTTTATATTATATACATCTGTGATCCCTTGCTGACGAACTGCTCAACCAGTTTTGTGTGTTATTGTACAAAATGCATTGGTGTCCTCCATACTATGTAATATTTTTCACAATAAAAACTACTTTGCATTTCCTTGTTTTAACATTAATTTTTTTTAGAACAATGTTTCTTGTAATTGGTATGAAACGGATATCTTTATTTAGAAATAGCACTATTATTTTATTTTATTTTTTTTATTTTTTATTTTTCTCTGAGCTGTTGTAGACAATAAATGTAATTATGCTGATATCTTATAATTTGTTATAATGTTTCTTTTGTAGAGGAACCGCACTCTCTCAACCACATCTTCTGATAATGCTCAAGAAGGGTGTGAGCAGCAGACGGAAAAGTAGGTTATTAGTCCTTCAATTTCTGATTGGGCAGATATATGCTTGAAAATTCATCTTTGTATAGTTGCTCTATTTTACTACATTAAATTACAGCTATTTTTTTTTCCTGTAAATATGGCTAGTAATACATATGTTGGAAATGGTATATCTTATCTGTTTTTTTTTTCTTCTCCTTTTTAGTTCCCCAATCTATGAACCACCCATTAGCATCTGTCGTTCTCTATTGATGGAAATGACTATATTTTCCTTTATCAAGATTTTCAATATCTTTTGATGAATGTTTGCTTGTTTCTTTCAATTTGATGCAATTATGCTCCAACACTATTATTTGACAAGGTGTACCTTTAATTTTTAAAGGTGTTAAAGGTGGGGTCATTAATTTAAATGTCAGGGGTAGTTTTGTCATTCAAAATTTTGGCCAGTAAGAGTCTCCAAATCTGCTCGGTTGTTTTTAAATTTATTTATGCAAACTTTACCTGAACAAGTTCTCTGATCTCTATAAAAGAGATGGATCTTTTCTGAGAAATTAGTTGATGAATGAATACGTTTTTTTTTTAGTTTGCGCTATTTTTTAGGTGTTATTGCATTCTTTGTCTAAGTGCGGCTCCTTAGAACTTCTAGGCGCGATTGATCAAAAACCGTAGGTGCTATTACCAATGTCATCTTGCATGATTCACAATTTATTCTTTTAGTCGGTTACACCACCATAGCTGGATTTTATGCCCTTCTGGAACTCTTGTTGAAGAAAATTGAAGTGCATGGAGAAAAGGTTTAGGTTTAATGTTTTCTTTTGATGCTGCCTTCTTCATCCTAAGTAGTAATGCCTACTAAAGTCTTTGTGATTTCAGAATTTCCATTTTACGCCAGTTGGAATAGGTTTTCATGTCTTTCAGGTTTTAGGCTTTCTTCCTGCTGTAAGGTTAAGTGTACTTTACTGGCTTGCCAAAAAAATCTTCATTAAACATGGTTGATCTTGCAGGATATCTGTGACATTTGTTGACAAGGATGGGGAGGAAAAGCTTATCAAGGTCCCAGTTGGAATGTCAATGTTAGAAGCTGCTCATGAAAACGACATTGAACTTGAAGGTGATTATTTCTTCATGTTGCATAGATGATAATTTCAATTATTTATTCTACTTTATCTTTGTTTTGATGAAAACTACTATTCTGGACTCTAGTTACTATTCATCTACACCGTGAGTAATCATGATGCATGGTTGTTTTCTAATGATTTTGATATGAAGTCCCTAGACTCCCTACAAATTCCTGTTTCTATGTTCACACCAAGTGCCTGATGAAATAAATCAGGACATACGTGAATAGTAAGTACACAAAAATTTGCTGCGTGTTAAAAGCAGTTAGCTTCCTACAAATATACGCACTCCCTTAATAAGGAATGTCTTGATTCACACTCGCACAGCTTGTACAGAGTAGTTATGAGAGGGAGGAATTATGTGTCTTCCAAATTTTCTACACCTTGCAAAGTAAAACAAAATTGCACCCACATTTAATTTTAGCTATTGATGGATGTATATATGTATCATTTTCACATGCAATTCTCTTCGGCATCTTTTTTTGCTTTTTAAGTTCTAGTTGGACATGGATAGAGGTATAAAGTATCCTAGTGTTGGAGACTATCTGACATTCATTATCACACTCAATTCTCTTATGGCACCGTCTTCATTTTTTAAATTATAGTGGGTCATGGATAGAGGTATCAAGTATCTAAGTATGGAGATTGGAGAGTATCTGACATTTAAGTTCAAGTGTGTTCTACTGTGTGTGTGCGCGCACACGTGCGTGAGAGAGAGAGAGAGAGTGAAACAAGTTGTTTTTATTTGTGTATATGTTTAGATCATGAACTACATTGTTCTTGGAAAGGTGGACAACATTGTAATAAAGTAAGTTGTCTTTAATGAAATATAAATTTGGATGAGAGTTTTTAATCATATTAAAATTTAAATTAAAGTAAAATAAAATTCTTAAAATAAAAAATTGAAAAGTAAGAAAATATAAGAAAACATAAAAAATATGGAGTTTGAAATGATAATGGAAAGATATGGTAATTCAAAAAGAAAAATTGAAGATTGAGATTGATAATCA